>NC_044982.1:103481975-103640101 GCF_008728515.1 Papio anubis | reverse complement strand
GCTCACTGCAAGCTCCGCCTCCCGGGTTTACGCCATTCTCCTGCCTCAGCCTCCCGAGTAGCTGGGACTACAGGCGCTCACCACCTCGCCCGGCTAGTTTTTTGTACTTTTTAGTAGAGACGGGGTTTCACCGTTGGCAAGGCTGGTCTCGAACTCCTGACCTCAGGTGATCTGTCTGCCTAGGTCTCCTAAAGTGCTGGAATTACAGGCACCAGCCACCCCACCCAGCTGAGTTGATGTTCTTATATTCCTAGTTTGTTGAATGCTTTTATCATGAATACTTTAAATGCATTATTTTCTTAAATTATATAGAAAATGAAGTGTGAAATTGCAAACCAAAGTTACAGTAATACTAGCTTTTGAACTAATAATATTTTTTTCAAAAAAAAATATATATATATATGTATTTTTTTTTTTTTTGAGACGGAGTCTCGCTCTGTCACCCAGGCTGGAGTGCAGTGGCCGGATCTCTGCTCACTGCAAGCTCCGCCTCCCGGGTTTACGCCATTCTCCTGCCTCAGCCTCCCGAGTAGCTGGGACCACAGGCGCCCGCCACTTCGCCCGGCTAGTTTTTTGTATTTTTTAGTAGAGACGAATTGATATTTTAAGTCATTTGCATTTCCTTGTGTTTTTGAATCAGCTTGCCTTACGAAAGACTACTGGCGTTTTTATTAGAAATGCATTAAATTTGTAGATCAGTTTGTGGGAAAATTGACATTTAATGATATTAAGCTAATATATTTACCATATATCTCTCTATTTTAGTTTTGTATTTTTTTAACCAAGTTTTTCAGTCTTCAGGATACAGGCTTTACACATTTCATTAAATTTGTCCCTAAGTATTTCATTTTTTTAATGCTATTACAGTTATTTGAAATTTCAACTTGTAATTGTTTAACAATGCTATGATGAAGAATTGGTTAGATTAGATCTGAGTTTAAAGTCATATGCTAGGTTAAAAAAAAAGCACAAAAAGCAGGAAGCTGGTGTAGTGGTGCCCACCTGTAGTCCCAAGTACTGGGGAGGCTGAGGCAGGAGGATCACTTGAGCCCAGGAGTTGGAGTCCAGCCTGGGCAATATAATAAGACCCATCTCCTAAAAACAAAAACAACAACTCAGCAAATTTTCATAACTTTAGCAGTACAATGAAAATGGTTTAGAAGAAAGATTAAATACATGGCTTTTTATCAAACTATTAAAATTTTTATCAAACTATTGCCAGTCTAAATTGGGGTAATATAACACTAATTCTGGATTTAGAAATAACACATTTAAGAGAAGCTTCAGTGTTCATTCCCTGAATTTCAAATTTTCTGAACTCCTCTTTTTAACATCAAAAAAAAATTTAGACAAAGGATCTTGCTACATTGCCCAGGCTGGCCTCAAACTTCTCAAGAGAGGAGATGCTCAAGCAGTCCTCTCCCCTTAGCCTCCCAGGTAGTTGAGACTATAGGTGTGCACCACCACACCCAGCTTTGAATTCCTCTTAGTAGGAAACTCTTAGAGGGTTTACATATTAAGAACTTCTCATATAGGGGAGGAATAAAATTAATTTCCCCACTTTAAGAACTTCTCATATAGGAGAGGAATAAAATTAATTTACCCACTTGAACTAAGATAATAAAAAATAAAGTTGTCATGAAAAATACAGACCTGGTGCTTTAAAACATTTTAGCATTTGTAGCTGTGTATGAAAAGATAAATAGCACTTATATAACAGAAATGCATAATGATAAATTGTCGTTTTTAGTAAGTGTGGAAACAGGCCATATTACTACATATGTGACACTTTAAATATTTAATATATGTGGTGTATACACAAGAATATAGAGAAACAGCTGGACATCTAAATAGTATCCTTTCCTTTAAAATTACTACACTTCAAAAATTCAAAAAATACACATAGGTGTTTTATAAAATCACTGTTGTAACAGAATGACCCACGTGCTAATAATTTGGTCATAATAATAAGCACATAAGGAGCACAACTGGCTACTTTCCGTGAAAACCATTACAGTCAAAAAGTAAACTAATTTAGGGAAAAAAGATTGAAGTTGTCAAGGTACGGGGTCCTAAAAGTAAAGCTACTGCTTTGCAGGTTTTGTTAACTGGGCGTGGGCATGGAGATGGGAGTGAAGAGTAGGGATGTAGGCTTACAGACCTAGGTCATCAGGAGAGCAATTTGATGTGGAAGGCACAAGTAGGAGAAGATGTAAACCACGCAAACAAAAAGTATTTGAAAGGGAAATAATTCAATTCAGCAAATGTTTGAGTGCATACTCTAGACGGAGATTATAGCTGTAAAAAGTCCAAATAAACTCTCCAGAGAATGCTGAGACCTTGACTTTCTGATTCTCCACATAAGTTAAATAGGCCCCACAGCAGGCCCCCACTGCAACAAACAGTTGGTTCAGTGCATTAGTCATCGTTAGAAGATGGCCAGAATTCAGACTGATCTGAAAAACCAAAGAACTAAGGTTGCTGCCAAAACCCAGAGACAGCCAAAGCTCAGAATCAACTAAACATCCCATGTCAACTGAAGAATGATGGACTGCTTTGGTCACAGTAAGAGGGTCATGAGAGGGGAGGGAGCTGAAGCCCAGCCCCTGGCTGGGGGGCCTCCCTCCTCTGTATAAAACAGAGTTAATAAGCACTGCCTGAGAAGGCTGTGGTAGGTCAAATGAGATGCCATCTGTGCAGCAGTTTAGTGCACAGTAGATGTTCTGTAAACTTCATCTTTCACTGACACTAACCCAGTAAACAGGCATACCTGACTTGGGATAAGCAACAAGAAAAAAATGATAATGGGAAGCAATGAGGAAATAAAATCCCTCACTTCTTACTTGAACAGCAGAATCCTTAAGAAATACAGCCCACTCAACTGTTAGTTTGAAAGTTTAAAGTTGAAATCTCGGTAATAGCAGTTCTTTCTCTAGGTGACTTAAATAGAATGAAAAAAGTGTTCCCAACTGTAAACATGGGTTTCTCTATCAAACATGTGGCTGACTCTCCATCATCAGGAGTAGCAGTGGTTAAAAAACACAAGCTAACATGTTCTCAGCTCTTCCTCCAAGAGGTAAAAGCTCACAGGTCCATTATTTTCATAGCTTAAAAAATATATTCCTGATTCCCTTCTTTCCCTCTGCTCCATTCCCCAAATGCTGTCATTAAGTAGTCAGATTCTTTGCTAAAAATGCCATTCATGTTATCACAAGTTCTGTATCGACATGGCATCAGAGTGTTAAAGTGGAGTTGATAATTAATTTTCATGTGCTTTTAGTTGACTAACCTAGTTCTTTGCCACATAAAATAAATGCATTAGTATTTTCCGAAATATCCTTGCTTAGTGTATAAGAGCAAGAATGACTGTCTAAGGGATTGCTAATGCCAGAAATGTTTTATGAGTAGAAATTTCCCATTAGAAAGAAATTTTTTCATTGAAGCAATTAACATTAACAAAGTCTTTAATAGGGGACTGCTGAAAATCAGTCATATCTGTAGGATTTTCCTCGTATCTGTAGGATTTTCACTTAATTATGACATATACAAGTTTTTAATTTGAAGTCTTTATTGTTTAAAACTTTTCCTTCTATTTTTGATTGGTGGTTTAACAAAAACCTGCCACCTTGTGTTTCCAGTGTCATTGTTCTCAAGATGTTAAAGACTTAATATTGTGAAATTATAACATTGAAGACAATATTTATTCTCAAGACAGAAGAACCAATTTAATAATTTACAAGGTAACATTGACATTTTTAACGTCTGTGATCCCCTCTGACACTTGTGTGACTCGTTACATAATGTGTCTGAGAAGGTGGGCTGTGTGTGCCTCGGAAATCATTCCTAACGAGTCTTGCATTTGTCCAGGTAAGGTCATCCAGCTCAGTAATGCCCTCATTTGTGTGAGAGCCTGCTTGCCTATATTTAGTCTTTCCAGGTGGTTTATAATTGGTTTAGCCTATTGGGCGGCCTGCTTTTTGGTTGATAGAGGCTGGGGAGGATGAAGGAAGTGTAAAGGCTTGAATTTGGCAGTCTCTTTGCCGGATATCTATTTTAACCCCTCCTGAAATTAATTTACATAAAACCCAGCTGTGTATGAGTTTTTCTAAATTTAAAGTTTATTCTTATTACCGTAGGGATAGGACTGTCAGCACTTACTGAATTATGGTCTTGCTCTCTTGTGTCTGGACCTCCTGGCAGCTTATAGTTCCCATTTCCTTTGGATAACAGGATACAGCTGGTGGCAAAATTCTCACCTGTGGAATGGCCATTGGGAGTTTTCTTCTCCATATAGATCTTTGCAAAGCAGCAGAAACCATTTTTGCAGGAAACCACAAGCCTGTGTTAAACACCAAAAGAGAATTGAAATAACATGTCCATGAGTTCCTCTTTCCAGAGGTACCAACCATCATGTGGGATCCTAAGTATAGTGTTAAGTAGCTCTTTGTCCTCCCCTTCACTTAGAGGTTGTCTAGTTATATGATGTTGAATTCCCCAGCTCTGGTGCCTGTTACCTCTCTGGCAGATTAAGCAAATTGCTTCAGGCTGGATTGCTTAACACTTAGCAGGATTCATGCTGCCCTTCATGAGCTACCAGTTTAACCTTCTGGGGCTAGAGTGATTTTAGACATTTTTGTTTTGATGGGTTAATTTTTGTACTTATAGCTATAACTGTGGATCCATTGCCATCAAACTATGGTGCAGCAAAGCAGCTGATGAATTTCTCTGTCTCTGATGTTCATGTCAAACAGTTATTTCTCTAGCATTCATTGGGGGCTCAGTACTGTGCCAGATGCTGTGGCATGAGTAGTAGTGGTGTGGAGGGTGCTTCAGGAGACATCTGCAGTGCAGTAGACTAGATTAAAAACAAATTACGGAGAGAAGGCAAGCATGAAAATAAAAGAAAAATACAAGAGAGTATATGAATTACTGCTGATAGTGTGGGTTAGATTATCAGTGATAATCCTATTAAAATCAGTAAGGGTGGAGGGCATTAACATGAGCAAAGATGTGAGAACTGGACTGAGCATGGTACATGCACGTGAGGTATGCAGGGACTGGATGGAAGGTGTGGTATGGAAGGAAAGAGTGGTCAGTAAGACTGTATAGATAATGAGGGACCCTGAACACTATTTGGAGGCACCAGAGGGGTAGTGGGGAGATGGTGGATGGCTTCTGAGAGCTCACCAATGATAAATGGTATGTTTAATAGAGTACCTTATCTGTTGTAATGTATATTTCACTCACCATTACCTTTTATTTAGATTTAGGGATCGACACAGTGATTAAGATGTCCTGAGAGATGTGGTAGTTGAATGTGATGTAAGGTTAGTGCTGAAAGACTGTCATGTAATTCATACCAGGCAAGAAGAACAGGAACTTACTTTATTATTTTCTTACTGCCTACCACTGTGTTAAATCTTTAACTGCACATCTTGAATTTTATGTATTCCCATTTTACAGATGAGGAAAATAAAGCTTGGTAGTTAAGTAACTTGTCCAAGATAACACAGCCAGTAAGTGCCACATTTACAGCTCAATTCTAGGTATTTTTGTCTCTGTCTCTGAATTACATTGGTATTCTAATTTTTATCCTTACATTAGTCTGTTAGGGGTCATCAAATAATTCTTAAATACTAGAAGGTTGTCTCTAATCTTAATGAGGACTCTGCAGTCATCCCTTCCTTTAATATCTGTTCATCCAAGTGGCTTGTCCATCGTTGTTGTAAAATAAGTATGTTTAATTTTTTACAGAAGAAATGTAGTGAGTTTAATCATGTGTTGGCCATGTGTGTCTGTGGATGCAGCATTTAGGAATATGGGTCCCAGAGTACAGGGCTCCATCTTTAGGCCCTGGAGGTTGGAAGCTCTAGAAAAACTAAGATGGGTTAAATGTGTTCCCAAAACCATGATCACATTTTATGTTTATGCTTTTCTCTCCCTTTCTCGAGTCCTGGTAGGTTACTATTTGAGTGCCAAGCCCTAGAACTCCCTAAAGTAAAGGTATTGGTATCCCAAAAGAACTGTTCTAAAAGATTACCTACTTCTGTGAAGGCAGAGAGGGTGCTACAGAATGAAAATAGCATTTTAGGAAGGTTGAGTCAGAAGTGTGAGTGGGGCATAGAGAGATTTTCTCAGGGTGATAAGGCCCTGGTGCTCAAGTCTACAAGCAGAGGCAGGCACGTTGGCAGCGAGTCCTCCTTGGGGAAGAAGAATGATCTGGGCTGCTTCCAAGACCCCTTCTACCTGTAAGTTCTTGTAACTTGGGATTGGGATTAAGAAACTCCAGGGACTGGTGTAAATTGATTGGGCACCAGCTGTTGTTTGCTGCAGGGAAGCGAAGCCATGGTGGGAGTCTGGCCTGGCCTGTTGGCTGGGGCCCCCAACAGATCCTTGCTGTGTCTGGGTTTGAGTTTAGTCTACACAATTACAAACTTTTTCCAGTGCTACTTTTTGTGAATCTTTGAACCTGCAGTGGTGAGTGAACAGAAATTTGAACTGAGCTTAAAAAAAGAAAGAAAAAAAAAGACAGAGCTTTGTTGATACTATTGCCATTATAGGGCCATGATTTCTTTTTTCCCCACTTAGCTGCAACACATTTATTTTTCCCTTGTATAATGGCTGAGATTTTTTTAGTATAGAGCTGTGTCACAGTGGTTTATGTGTTTTCTTCTCTCTGCCTGCCTCTGTTTCTAGGGCCGGGCAGCTTTGAGGTATGTGGATTAACCTGGATGCCTCTTGTGACTCTTTCCCCACGATCCCCTGTGTGCACTTCCTATTCATCTTTATAGTTCTCAGCTACTCACCGTGCTGTCATACCTGGCACGTGCTGTTCCTTTGGTCCTGTGCTTCTCCTCCTGTGTCCACTTGGTGGAACTTTCCCCATGATTTGCTTCTTCCAGTAATCTCTTGTCTGGGCCTCCCATCTTCTAGAGAGTTTATTGCTCCTTCCTGATTCTTGTAACATTTCTATTATTTTTATTATTGTACTCATCATACTGTAATATCTGTTTACATACATATGGCCCTTTACTAAAGTGGTAGGAATGACATATTATTTATTGCTAAAGCTTAATAACTTAGTACATGTAATATTTTAGGGGCTCAGAAATGTCAGATTATCTCCCTTTATTGAGTTTTTATGTGCCAGGCACATATTATAAATATATGTCAAGAAAATGATACCCTAAACAAAGATTATAGTGTACTGTCCTACACAGCTTTTCAAAGTAAACTCTAAAATGATTATAAGGATGTCAGAGTTCTGATGTTTTAAAACTACATTTAACTTACTATTTTATCATTATTGTAAGAGTTCTGATTTTTTATTCCATGATAATTACATTGATTTTGTGTTTGTGCATGTGTTTGGCCCAAACTCAAGATCGTTTATGTGTTTCAGGTACTCCAGCGTTGATAAAGAATAAATTAAATGAGTGATCATGGGTGTTACTGTTTTGTTGTTGTTGTTGTTTTAATTTGCTGTATTCTTTTGTTGTACTGTTGAATGTTATCCTGTGTTAGACTCTTCATTTCCTTCATGTCCTACCTACCTGCTTTGTCCCACTCCCAGCCCCCCGTCCTACCCATTTGGGCTTAGTGCTTTGCGTTTTGTCTTGGTGGCTAGTAAGTACCATCGTATGATAGTGGGGCAGAGCAGGGCTAACTCTTCCCGTGTGAGAATCAGACACATATTATGAGTCTTAACATCATTGTTTCCCGAAGTGTGGGTCATGATTCCGGAGCAAAAGCATCACCAGATTTGGTCTCCTGATTTCTAGTCTTTCTGGTCCTGGGAATGAGAATCAGCATTATTTAACAAGGCCTTAAACTGATGTTCATGTGTACCGAGGTTCAAGAATCGCTGCTTAAAACTAACTGCTCAATTATTAACGTAGTTGCAAACAAAAGTAAAGCATTCGTGAGGGTCTTGTAAGACTTCCTCCGTCCTTTATTCAGGAAATTTATTTGGCCCATGTGGTATTTTACGTTTTTGGTAGAACTTGGCATCTTCAACAGGAAAAGCCTATTTACTCTTTGTATCCTGGTCTTCTTCCATTGTTCAGAATTTCTAGCTCTTACTCCCAGCCTCCCCAACCACGGCATGACATTTTTATAGCCACCAGCCCAGGCTCCGTGGGATGAAGGAAAGAGTTTTTGGATCCTGTTATTTTCCTGGAGGAAGAGCTGAACATTGACTCTTTTACAAGAATCCAAAGTATGCATTGTCATTTCCACGTTAACCCTCACCCGAAATTTTTGTGGGTTTTGAAGGATTGACTGTAGCCCAGTCTTAGCAGGATCCCTGGCCATGGAAATTCATTTGAAGCACATTGTGCCATGGAAGTACCCTGCAGGTAAAAATGCTCTATTTATACTTGGCTGAGTGCCAAACAGCTGCCGTCTGCCTGTTGGTACTGGGAGCAGATGTGGGGGTGGTTTGCCCCCTCCAATATTTTTTTCCTGGATTTGGAAACTTCCCTGTTGAGAGTGACAAAAACCCTGTCAATTGATGTGGTAGGTATGCAGACCTGGACAGCTGGTCCTTAGGAAATATGCTGAGATCACCAAGTTAACAGGTACAGAAGGGTTTCTAGTTTGTTACATGATGTTGGGCCTGTGACTCCCCACCCCCTTTTTAGGGGCATGTCATTAACGGTGGAGGGCTTGTTAAAGGCTTCTCTAGTAGCATGTGTAGGTGTGACTACAGAATAGTGAATTTGATTGGTGTTAATGTACCTCTGGATGCGTTCTCATTTTAATTTTTTTTATTGGTTCTAGGGACTTTTGGTGAAGATTGTAGATTTCTTCAGTTTTACACATTTAGGAAACGGTGTCTTTTTAGTTACTTGTAGTACAGTTGTGACGTATTGAATGACAAGGGACTTTAAAACAGATGTGCTGTGTATAATGTTTTCTTCCTATTAAAAAGTAATATCTGTTCATTATTTGAATAGTTACAATTAAGAAACAGATTATTTAGGGATGAAAATTTCCTGTAATCTCCAGAGATGTGTACACTTAACATTTTGGTGTTTGTTCCTCCAGATTATTTTCTATGATTATGGTATTATATTTTAGAATGTAGTTTACCTAGCAATGTATTTTAAGAAGTTACCAGAAAGGTGTTTCTGAGTATCTGAAGCCTTTCATTTAGCCATTTATGGATTTCAAAGTATCTTACATGGGGTTAGTCTCCCTTGAGACTCGGGAATTCTGCAAGAGGAAGAAGCAGTGGCTTCTGCTATGTGTCTGTCATTGTGCTTTAATACTTTACCTGGATCATCTCTTCTACTAAACCCACAGTATAGGCAAGCATTATTATGCTCTTTCTACAGATAAGAAGGCTAAGTTTCAGACAAGTTAAGTGACTTGCTCAAGGTAATACAATTAATTGTAGAGGACTTGGGATTTAATTTGATTTATTATCTAGAGAATATTGTATGGCACCCTATTATTTTCCTGTATTGAGATGTAGGTGGCAGGGGTGAGGGGGTTAAGCTGCAAATATCTGTGAGATGTGTAAAGCTGTTGGTTAGAGACATAGAGACATACTGTTTCTTTCTTCTTTTTCTTCTTCTTTTTTTTTTTTTTTTGAGACAGAGTTTCTCTCTTGTTGCCCAGGCTGGAGTGCAATGGTGCCATCTGGGCTCACTGCAACCTCCGCCTCCCAGGTTCAAACGATTCTCGTGCCTCAGCCTCCCCAGTAACTGGGATTACAGGTGCCTGCCACCACACTCGGCTAATTTTTGTATTTTTTATAGAGATGGGGTTTCACCATGTTGGCCAGGATGGTCTCAAACTCCTGACTGAGGTGATGCACCTGCCTTGGCCTCCCAAAATTCTGGGATTACAGGCATGTGCCACAGCATCCGGCCTAAGGGGGCACAGTGTTTCTTTGGCTTATTAAGGGGTATTTGGTTAGTATATAAACATTTTCATAGCTTCTGAGGTTTTGCAGTCATTTGCTCAGACATTATGGGTTGGTGGAAATGCTTTCTGTTCCTTCTCCCAAACCAATCACACAACCATGTAACTTCATGCCTGAGTTTCTGTGTGGTCCTCTATAGTGACTGAGTTTTTATGTAGTTCTATGCTGGCAGCATGAATTTCAAAAATCTCCAAACTTTTGCTATTGCTAATCTTTGTGAACTTTGCATACCCAGCGCTGGTACATTCTGATGGTGTCTACACTGCACTCTATGAAGAAAACACTGATGATTGTTTATATTACAATGCAGGAAGAGAATTGTAGCAGCAACTTTTGTTTCTCTAATCAACAACACCATAAGAGACTTACTATGTGTGGGCAGTGGGGGAGAATGTTAATTTATAAATTGAGATAGTTGTATTAAAATCGAGTGACTCTTATTTTGACATAAAGTGAATGTGTCTCTTTTATACAGCAGAAAACTATTAGATGTGTTTTTTCTCAGCATTATAAAATAAAGTGGAAAATGTGGGAAGAATACAAATCCTTAACTAGTGTGCTTCTGCTTATTTCACCCCCCTCATATTTCTGATTCCTTACAACTATAGCTGGCTTTACTCCTGAGTGGTGAAATTGATGAACATACTTAAAAGCACATCATTTAAGACTTTGAATTTTGACATTTCCTCCTCTTCACAGTCTTTCAAATACTAGGCAACCTGTAGGGTTCCATTGTCTCTGTCATGTGTTGTCCCTGTGTTACATGAAAGCAGCCCCAGTGAACTTGTGAATTTTCTCAGTCATTTCACTGGCTACTGGGTGAGGAAGAAGTAGGATTTTCTCTCTTAAAATTCCTTGGTGAAATCCTTGGATGGGCATGGTGTGTTTCTTTAATTTTCCTTTTGGTCAAAAATCTGACAAAGCAAAGACTTTCAGTGGGTCTTGGTCTTTCAATAGATTTAGTTTTTAAGTGTGTTTACTCTGACCGAAAACTGCCTTCCTGTAATGTGCTCTTTCCTTTAGAACACAGTTCTTAAGTAGAGTTTGTTTAAATGTATAACATAAGTTAATCCTTTTATATGCAGTGAGGTTTTGCATCAGAACCCTGAGTTCTCAATGTTGTGGCAGGTTTAAGTGTCTAGAACACCTTTTACCTGTTTTTTCTATTACTTTTGTATTTTGGGGGTAAATGATATCTTTCTCAGGGTGGCCTTCCCTCAGCACCATGTTTAAAATGGCATCTCCCTCATTTGCTATTCCTTCTTCTGTTTTATTTTTCTCTATAGAATTTGTTACTGTGTGAAAACTATTTATTTTAATGTTTTGTTTACCTGTGTTACCCCTAGAATAATATCTATGAAGGTAGGGATTTTTGTCTGTTCCTTCTGTACCTATAGAATTTTGAGGAGTATGATGTCTGGCACATTGTGGGTGCACAATGACAGCTGAATTAACAACTTCAGGGAGAGTTTGTAGGATGGGGCTGGAGGTGTAGGGCAAGTCGGTTTTTAGATTTTGAGGTCATTAGCAGGAGAGCCTTTTATGATGCGGGGGGAAATACATGTTTTAACGTCAGACTGAGTTTGAATCTGTTCTCTCCAACTTACCCTTTGACCTTGGTGTTAAATGATTTAACCTTTGAAAGATCAATTTTTTTCACTAGTGAAATAGGGGGAATAGTATCTTTTTAATGGGGATTAAGTGTAATATCAAATATAATGCTCTGTAAATGTTAGTTTTTTCCTTCCCCTTGTGTGTCAGCATTGTGGAAGTAGTCTAAAAGCAACCTGAATTTACCAGTCTGTTTCTGGAGCCTTCTGGGGTCATTACTTTGATTACTTTTGACAGATGCATTCTTTTGAACAGCCTGTGTTGCCAGCATAACAATGACCTGTCCCTTTGACCAGTGTAGGGGCCAGACACTTTGTCATCCCTCTTTTAATCCATGTATCAGAATGACTCTTATGAGTTCTGGCTTTGAAAAATGTTTAGAGGAGTTTATAATTCCAAACAGTTCAGATGACATCAGCCCTTTCTTAAGAGTCCTCTGAGTTTGCTCAGCTTCCTCATTCCAGTGTGGTGGGAACCATTCAGTTAAATTGATGTTTGTCGTCTTTCCACATAGTCCTCTTAAGTTTCTTGCAAATCACGAAACATCAGAGGGCTGCTAAGTCACTAGTTTGTCTCTGTAGATTTCTCTAATCCAAGCTTGTCCAAACTGTGGCCCACAGGCTGCATCCTGCGAGGGCTTTGAATGTGGCCCAACACAAATTCGTAAACTTTCTTAAAACATTGGTTGGGCATGGTGGCTCATGCCTGTAATCCCAGCACTTTAGGAGGCCGAGGCGGATGGATCACCTGAGATCAGGAGTTCAAGACCAGCCTGGCCATCATAGTGAAACCCTGTCTCTACTAAAAATACAAAAAATTAGCTGGGTGTTGTGGCGGGTGCCTGTATTCTCAGCTACTTGGGAGGCTGAGGCAGGAGAATCGCTTGAACCCAGATGGCAGAGGTTGCGGTGAACCAAACTCGTGCCACTATGCTTGAGCCTGGGTGACAGAGCCAGACTCCGTCTCAAAAACAAATTATGAGATTTTCTTTTTTTGCAATTTTCTTTAAAGCCTATCAGCTATTACTAGTGTTAGTGTATTTTATGTGTGGTGCAAGACAATTCTTCCAGTGTGGCCCAAGGAAGCCACAGGATTGTACGACACTCTTTTAATTTTTGTGGATTAACAAGGTGTTAATTCCTGTATCAGTTTCACTGATATTTCTTCTGCTTGATGCAGGAACACTTGACAAGTTAGTTAAGGTAGATCGGTTCATACATTTATAGGTTCTTTCATTCCCTTGTCCTAGGCAAGTCTGGGCAGGACCTGGAAAGCTGATTAAAAGTCCAGTGAGCACAGTGAGCTTAATTGTAATTTAAATGGATATTTAATACATTGAGAAGGTTCTCAAGCCTTTCAATCTTTCATTTTCTTTTTTTTTTTTTTTTTTTTTGAGACGGAGTCTTGCTCTGTCACCCAGGCTGGAGTGCTGTGGCCGGATCTCAGCTCACTGCAAGCTCCGCCTCCCGGGTTCCCGCCATTCTCCTGCCTCAGCCTCCGGAGTAGCTGGGACTACAGGCGCCCGCCACCTCGCCCGGCTAGTTTTTTTGTATTTTTTAGTAGAGACGGGGTTTCACCGTGTTCGCCAGGATGGTCTCGATCTCCTGACCTCGTGATCCGCCCGTCTCGGCCTCCCAAAGTGCTGGGATTACAGGCTTGAGCCACCGCGCCCGGCCCCCAATCTTTCATTTTCATCCATGCTTGCTATTTGAATCTGATGGGCTTGAAATTGACTTTGTTCTTCTAAAAATGTTGGTTGGTTATTGCTACCTTTTTCAAGCTTGGTTTTCAGTGTGGATTTCTGCAGATAATTTTTACACCTAAAGTTACAAAGTCATTAAGTGAAGGCAGTCAGTAAGGTAAGAGTACCCTAAGCCAGGAGGTCTGTTATAGCGCATGGGGTGGACCAGAGAATGAATGGGCGTGAGCATGGAGGTGGTTCAGTCAGTGTGGGAAAGCCACCTGCTTGTCAGCTTTCTACTGCGTTGTCCAGCAGAACACATTGAAGCTTGGGGCCTGCAACTGGTGTGGAGATGATTGCATTTAGGAGGCTGATGTAAATTTTTTCCCTCTCAAGTGTGTGCTAACTGCTTTTTGGCGAAGTCTTGATCCAGGACATACACAGCTTGATCTGTGGCAGATCTGTGAGGATTTTAATATCGAGAGGGTTCTGTTATTTGAGTTAGGCATAGCTAGGCTACCAAGGCATTGCTTTTCAGTCCAAACATTTGGTCATTTCAATTTATTGTTAGTGAGGCTTTTGTGATATGTTAGAACATGAAGTTTGGGATTTTGTCTGTTTTTTTGCATGTATGAAAATTTATACTGTTGTTTATATTGCTGGTTAGTATGTGCCTTCATTTACCTGTTGTGAGTAAGAAACTTCCTCAGATCAAATTATAGTGAAGTCACTTGGTTCTGTTTCTCTGACCCTTAAGAGGATGAGATCACTTTATACTCAAATTCAGGGTGTTTGGTAAAGGGCCTACCATGCTGAGCATTTATAGCCTAGATGAAGTCCTGGTCCAATCTCCAAGTTAAACTTTTAAGAATATGCTATTCTTAATGTTCAGGAATTCAACCCTGGAAGCCTTCTCTAAATCTTAATGAGATTTTTATGAGAATTCATTTGGTGAAAATAACAATCAGGGAATCCAGCTATTAACTCTGAGGAGGGTCATGCCTTTTAGTGGTTAGAGAGGCAAGCTGTAGCCTCCCTTCTTAGAGAAGGGGAATTGAGGAAGAGAGTTCTGGTGGCCCTTGCAATCCTCGCCTCACTTTCCAGGCTCCCTAGTAAGACAGGAAGGAGTCCCTGAGTAAACAGCATTTTGTGAGTTTGAGGGACTAGGTAAAAACATACGTGAACATACAATGGTTTTGCTTTGATAACTGTTTTAAATATCCTATTGGTTGTTGAAACTTCTATGACAGTGAAGCCTTTTGTCTTTATTTTTCAATCGGAAAATCTTTCTTCCCCACTTGAAAAGATTGAGTCTGGGATCAATCCCTGACCCTGCTTCCTTCCTGAATCTCTTAGTATATAGTATACAGCTGGGCATATGGTAATCTCGGGGACGGGATTGTACTCATAGAGCTATGCTTGACACCTAGGACTTTCGGTGGCTTATATATTTTTGATGACAACTTTTCATTTTATTCTCATTTATTCCATTTCTGTTTCAGTGTCCTGGGTCATGAAACTTAATCCACAACAAGCTCCCTTATATGTGAGTAAATCATGAGATTTCTTTTCGTTTGGTATTTATCTGTTCTGTTTACTTGTTATAATAAGCCACACTCTCACATGATAGATTCTCAAGGAAAATTTTAACTATATATGCATGAATATATTTGTGTAAGACTTCAGAAATTGAGTTTGATTTAGTAAATACTAAATGGCTAATCTGTGCATAGAACGGAAAACAAAATAATACCTGTATGACTTGAGAGTTGATTTAGTTCAGGGCGATGGTATGCACATATGAAACAAATTGTCCTGCAAAACAGTACTGTAGCTTCTTATTTTTTACCTGCAGTGCATTCCTGTAAAAGTAGTGTGGAGATCCTCCTACTGCCATTGTGATTTACCTTATGTTGCAACTAGATGGCACTATGTCATTGGCAAGACTGCTGTTTCCTTTAGACTCTGGGTGAAAGCTGATATATCATCTCCCTAAAGTGAGGGACTTAGAAAATAAAATTGATAAATGATTGAATTAAGGCTGGTAGGCTCTAGGTGACCAGTCTTTATTATTGTAAGAGTGAATTAATTGACTGGGTGTGGTGGCTCACGCCTGTAATCCCAACACTTTGGGAGGCTGAGGTGGGCAGATCATGAGGTCAGGAGTTCAAGACCAGTCTGACCAACACGGTGAAATCACATCTCTACTAAAAATAGAAAAAACTAGCTGGGCATGGTGACACGTGCCTGTAGTCCCAGGTACCTGGGAGGCTGAGGCAGGAGAATTGCTTGAACCCGGGAGGCGGAGGTTGTAGTGAGGTGAGATTGCACCACTACACTCCAGCCTGGTGAGAGAGCGAGACTCCGTCTCCAAAAAAAAAAAAAGTGAATTAGTTGAATTTGGGTGGTGAAAAGTGTCCATTTGATGAGAAGCCAGCTTCGGGTTGTGGATGGTTAGGGCTATGAGAGGCCAGTAGTTGCTGGGTTGCTATGCTCTGGAGAGGGTGAGAAAATTTGTTATAGGACTTAAGGTAGGCCTTGAAGAATTAAGGGTCATTTAGTGGGACAAAACGTCCCCAGAATTAGTTGAAGGCAATAGGCAAATGGTCAGGAATAGGGGGCAGTGAACACAGTGTTGGGTGAATAGTGGGGGGATGCTCATTGGAAACTCTGGCCCACCTGAGTTTGTGTCAGGGAATAATGGGAGATAGGCCAGAAAAGATGTGATAAAGCTCAATTGTGAGGGAAGACAAAGGTGTGAGGATTTTGTTTTGTGACCACCAAGAAGCCATTGATAGTGCTTATTTTAAAGATGCTTTTCCTTTTATACATTTATACATAAATACATAAATATACTTAACCATTCTGTAGTAATAATAATCATTTATGTTTCCACCATAAAATATTCATATAACTTCTGCATAGCTGATTTTTATGTGAAATGTAACATGTGTTTTTAGAAGATGTTTTATGTGCTCATTTTCTTTCTAGACTACTTAGAGATAATTTATGTTTACCAGTGGGTTTGTATGTGAGCTGAGTACCTTGAGTTTTTTCTTTTTTTCTTAGGAAAATGGGTCTTGCGCTGTCATTCTTGTTGGAGTGTGGTGGAGCGATCGTAGCTCACTGCAGCCTTGAAGTCCTGGGCTCAAGCAGGCCTGCTTCAGCCTCCCGAGTAACTGGGAGTACAAGCGCATGCCACCAGGCCGGGCTAAATTCCCCGCACTTTTTTTTTAATTTTTATTTTTTGAGATGGAGTCTCACTGTGTCGCCAAGGCTGGAGTGCAGGGGCGCGATCTCGGCTCACTACAAGCTCCGCCTCCTGGGTTCTTGCCATTCTCCTTCCTCAGCCTCCCGAGTAGCTGGGACTACAGGCGCCTGCCACCACACCTGGCTAATTTAATTTTTTGTATTTTTAGTAGAGATGGGGTTTCACCATGTTAGCCAGGATGGTCCCAATCTCCTGACCTCGTGATCCACCCGCCTCAGCCTCCCAAAGTGCTGGGATTACAGGCGTGAGCCACCATGCCCAGCCTCTCCCTTTTAAACTGTGTGATTCTTTGGTTTTTCATGTGTATACAGTTTTGTAGTCATCACCATTATCTGACCAGAACATGTCATCATCCCCCAAAAAAGCACCATATCCATTAGCAGTCACTCACCATTCCCTGCTCCTCTCAGCCTGTGGCAACCACTTATATACTTTCTGTCTTTATTGATATACCTATTCTGGAAAGTTCATGTGTATATATATATACACACACACAGAACGATCATATATCTGTGTGTGTGTGTGTATATATATATATGTATACACACACAGAAAGTTCATATATATATGTATATATAAAATCATGGAATACATGGCCTTTTATGACTGGCTTCTTTAGCATAATGTTTTCAAGATTCACCCGTGTTAGAGCATGGATCAGTACCTTGTTCTTTTTATTAATGAATGACAGTCCAGTGCCTGGATATATCACATTTTACTTACCCAATCACCAGTTGATGGGCAATTGAGTTGTTTCCACTTTTGGTCTATTATGCATAATGCTGCTGTGAACAGCAAATTCTGGTGAAGACACATGTTTTCATTTCTCTTGGGCGTATACCTAAGAGTGGAATTGCTTGGGTGTATGATAACTGTGTTTAACATTTTGAGAAATTGGAAAACTGTTTTCCACAGTGGCTGCACCATTTTACATTCCTACCAGCAGTGTATAAGGACTTCAGTGTTTCCATGTGCTTGCCAACACAGGTTTTCTGACTTACTGATTTATAGCCACCCTAATGGGCGTGAAGTGATACCTCGTTGTGTTTTAAATTTGCATTTCCTAAGTGATGAATGATTTTGAGCATCTTTTTATGTGCTTATTGGCCATTTTTCTGTATCTTTGGAGAAATGTCTATTCAGATCCTTTTCTCATTTTTAAATTGGGTTGTCTTATTGAATTGTAAGGGTTCTTTGTATATTCTTACTACAAGTCCCTTATTAGATACATGGTTTGCAAAATTTTTCTATAATTCTGTGGGGAGTCATTTCACTTTCTTGATGCAATCCTTTCAAGCAAAAAGAATTTCAGTTTTGATAATGTTCTGTTGTTGCTTGTTTTGTTTTGTTTTTTGCATATCTAAGAAGAATTTGCCTAACCCAAAGTCACAGAGATTTATTCCTATGTTTTCTGAGAGTTCATTTTGGTGTATTTTGTAAGGGAAGAGTCCAGCTTTTTTCTTTTGCATGTGGATCTGTAGTTGTTCCAGCACTGTTTGTTGAAAAGACTATTCTTTCCCCCATTGAACTGTCTTGGGCATCCTTGTTGAAATTGATCATAAATGTGAGGAATTTTTTCTGTACTCTGAATTTGATTCCTTTCATTTAGGTTGTCTTTGATTTCTTTCAACAGTGTTTTGTAGTTTTCACTGTATGAACTTAGTACTTCCTTGAAATTTGTTGCTTATGATTTTATTCATTTTGATGCTGTTAATTTTGAGACGGAGTCTTGCCCTGTCGTCCAGGCTGCAGTGCAGTGGCGTGATCTTGGCTCACTGGAAGCTCCGCCTCCAGAGTTCACACCATTCTCCTGCCTCAGCCTCCTGAGTAGCTGAGACTACAGGCGCCTGCCACCACGCCCAGCTAAATTTTTGTGTTTTTAGTAGAGACGGGGTTTCACCGTGTTAGCCAGGGTGGTCTCAAACTCCTGACCTCGTGATCCACTCGCCTCGGCCTCCCAAAGTGCTGGGTTTATAGGCGTGAGCCACCGCACCTGGCCAGTTGTTCAGTTTTTGATTGTTCATTGCTTATATATGGAAATACTGTTGATTTTTGCATTCTGATCTCTGAAACTATAGCCTTGTGTCAGAGATGCGTTACAAACTATAATCTAGCTTGTTTGTCCACAGTTTTTAAATGGATGCCTTAGGATTTTCTCTGTACAGGATCAAGTAACCGGAGATCGTTTTCTTCCCTTCCAATCTGGATGCTTTTTATTTCTTTTTCTTGCCTAATTGCCCTGAGAAGCTTCTCTGGTACAACATTGAATAGAAGTGGTGACCGCAAACATCCTTGTCTTGTTACTGATCTTAAAGAGAAAGCATCCACGTTTTCACCATTAAATATGATGTTGTTAGGTGTGAGTTTTTCACAGGTACCTTTTGTTAGATGAGGACGTTCCCTTCTATTCCTAGTTTGACTATATTTATTATGAAAACATGTTGGATTTTGTCAGGTGATCTTTCTGTGTTGAGATGGCCATGTGGGTTTTTTTCCTTTCATCAATGTGATATATTACATTGATTGAATTAGTTTTTATTTATTTAAAGAGATGGGACCTTGCTGTGTCACCCAGGCTGGAGTGCAGTGACATGATCATAGGTCACGGCATCGTGGAACTCCTGGGCTTAAGGGATCATCCCACCTCAGCCTCCTGAGCAGCCAGGACTACAGGTGTGCGCCACCATGCCTGGCTATTTATTTACGTATTTATTGAGACAGGGTATTCCATGACTTCCTGTAGCTGTGATCTCCTAGGCCCAAGTGATCTTCCTACCTCAGCCTCCTGAGTAGCTGGAACCACAGGCATGTGCACCCATGCCCAGCTATTTATTTTTTTATTTTTTTATTTTTTGTAGAGACGAGATCTGACTACGCTGCCCAGGCTGGCCTCAAGTGATCCTTCCACCTCGGCCTCCCAAAGTGCTGGAATTACAGTATGAGCCATTGTGCTCGGCCTGTTTTTATTTTTAGAGATAAGTTCTTGCTCTGTTGCCAGGCTGCCTTGGTTGAATTTTTAATGTTAAGCCAACCTGGCATTCCTGAGATAAGTATCATTTGATCATGCTGCACAATCTTTTTTATATGTTGTTGGATTTGTTTTGAAAGTATTTTGAGGACTTTTATGTCTATACATAGAGATGTGTTCTATAGTTTTCTTGTGATGTCTTTGTCTGGTTTTGGTTATTAAAGGTTTTTAATTAGGGAACTGTTGTAAATAAGTAGTTGTGTTATGCAGAAGGATGGCTCCCCCAAATTTATTCACGTCTTAATCCCTAGAACCTGTGACTATTTACCTTACATGGCAAAAGGAACTTTTCATACTTGATTAAATTAAGGATCTTAAGATGGGAGGTTATTCTGAAATATCTGAGTGTCCCAGTATAATTACAGGGGTTCTCCTGAGTGAGAGGGAGTATCAGGAGAGTCAGTGGTCAGAGTCAGAGATTTGAAGATACTACAGTGCTGGCTTAGAACATGGAGGAAGGAGCCCATGAGCCACGGAATGCAGCTCTAGAAGCTGTAAATGGCAAAAGAACACTTTCTCCACACAGAGACTCTAGAAGGAACACAGCCCTGCTGGCACCTTGATTTTTAAATAAGTGAAAGTCATTTCGGACTTCTGATTTTCAGAAATGATAATATGATAATACATTTGTGTTGTCTTAAGCCACTGAGTTTGTGATAATTTGTTGTAACAGCAGTAGAAAACTCATAGAATAGTAGTTTGGGAAAATTAGTGATAAACGATAATTGGAAAGGAGAGGATAAATGCAGTTAGATCAGTTAGAAGCTCTCTGATCTTACCCTCATGGAGCCTG
Organism: Papio anubis; assembly: GCF_008728515.1. Classification (NCBI taxonomy): domain Eukaryota; kingdom Metazoa; phylum Chordata; class Mammalia; order Primates; family Cercopithecidae; genus Papio; species Papio anubis. The sequence goes on along the minus strand of NC_044982.1, from coordinate 103,619,786 downwards.
AGAACTTTAGAGTTAGTAAATACTTTAGCTAATATATGCTTCAACCTCTCCATTTTAGACGTGAGGAAATGAGGTCTGAAGATGTTGTGATAAGATGCACAGTTAATTGGTGGTAAATTGTGAATTGAACCTTTGTTTTCTGGACTTAAGTCATAGAAACCACTGTAAACTTTGTTAAGCTTTAAAAAGTTTCATTCTGTTAGGGAAGCACAGCTCAGTTCCGAGTAACATACTTAATACTTACACTAAATGCTTTGTATATGATTTTGTGTTTAATTGACGTGAGCAGGCTCTACAGAAGAATACTTCTTTAAACTTCAGGATTCAAGTATGTCCATCAGCAGTAATACTTAATGGGGCAATATGTTATCTCCCTTTTAAAAGGACAGTAACAGTGTATTGGATTCTCAGTGAACTGAGTCAGGTTGCAGGGATTTATGCTGTTTTGGTGAGGAAAAGTAGCTGTTTTATGATATCCCATTGAGCAGGGTGGGTGGGGGCAGTTCTCTGCACCTAGGGAAAGAAATAAGCAAGAGAACAAAGATTGTGAAGATTTTCTTTTAGATCATATTTGGGATCTGCCAGGGGTGAGTATCATCAGTAGAAGAGAGAATATTGCTACTAAATAAGGAAAAGCACTGTACCCGGAGAAGAACTTTTATCTGTCAGTTAAGACAAATAGGCTGGACTCCAAATAAATATTTTAATCAGCCTTTGAATAAAGATGTGTCCAGAATGCGTTGCAATAGTTTAAAATGTAAGAAAGGTTCCAAAGTGTACAGGTGGCAGTACTGTTGAATGTTTAAATGAAGCTGTTTTAATGAATTATTTTCAATGAAATGTTCACTGTAAAATGTGCAGGACCCTGGGCTGAAACTTTGGAAACTAGTAGCTCAATATGGCTGTGCCTTGGTTTTCCTGTCTGTTAGCTCTGATTGTATGAGTACAACCTTTATGTTAGGCAAGCTAGTTATATCACTCAGTTGGGTTTTTCTCACAGCCTCTACAAAAGTAATGATTATTGCCAGATGAATTTATAAGAATTGCATTTTCAGTTCCATTTAGTGGTAGTGCTAAAAACTCCAAGTAGCTTAGTAGTATCCTTCTTGGTATGAGGGCCTGGATCGTTTAGAGAGAGGAAAGATGGAGAGGCAGTGGCAGATGCAAGAAATATTTCAAAAGAAACAGCAGGGCCAAATGCTTTATTAGACAGAGAGAGTGAAAGGGAACCAAGAGAACAGCTGATGCCATAATCAGGTATAGAGAAGGAGGTGATGAGCTTGTTCTTTACACATGTTAGATAAAGTCACATGGATGTCCTGTTGATAGATGGAGGTGTGTACTTGAAACTACAGAGCAAGGAAGTTGGTTTTGAAGTGAGATCGTTTGCGTTATCTCTAAGAGATTGATTCTTTTGACTGTGAGAATAGATGAGCTCTTTGAGAAGGTAAAAGAGTAGATGGAATTAGTATAGTGGACTATGGTGTAGAAGACAAAGTTGAGTCAGGAAAGGAGTTCCAGAAACCTGGGTTGCATTTGAGCCTTAAACATTTTATTCCTGGAGTTACTTAATTTCACTTATATATCAGGATTGGAAGTAAACTTTGGGCTGGAGCTGAGCAATTTATTCTTTTATTCAGGAGCCTTATTTGTGCCAAGACCTGTTCTGGATGCTGGAGATTTAGCCATGAACAAAACAGAAGATCCCTGCCCTCCTGGTACTTGCATTATAGTGAGAAGAAGGAAGACAGCAAGATAGCATATCAGGAAGAAAAGTTCTATGAAAATAAATAAAATGGCGATGTGATGGTGCCTGACTAGGGTGTATTTTATGTTGAGTGGTCAGGGAAGGCCTTTGAGGGGCATGTCATTTAGGCTGAAACCTGAAGGAGCCAGCATGTGAAGCTCCTAGAAGTGTTCTAGCCCAAGGGAACAAATGCAGAAACACTTAAGTGAGTAGTGGCTTAACATGTTTGAGGAACAGAACAGTGGCTGGGCCTTGTGAGTACAAAGGAGAGGGGCCCAGTCTCTTCTGCATGAAGTTGGAGATTTAGGGAGGAGATGAGGAAAACGCTGGATCTTGTAGTATTTAACAGACCATTGGATAATCTCCCTGGGCGTACCTTCCATCACATCTGAACCCACATCCCTGTGTGTACTCAGAAAACATTAGAGCTCCTGCTGCCTTGAGGTCAAGTCAGACCTCTTAGGGATACTGGAATTTATCCTAATGTGGATCTGCTGACTCTGGGCAGACGGGATTCTTAGGTAGTTTAAACATACATATTTTGGACTACACTTTTGAGGAAAAAATAGTTTTAGTCATTTCTAGTTATCGTTAAGATCCACATTTAGATATAAATGGATGTTCTTGAATTGAGGAATATATATATATATATATATTTATTTATTTATTTTAAGCAGATTTGGCTGTTATGAGAGGATGGTGTAATAAAGAATACTTCTTTGTTTTTATATTGTTCCATGGCTGGATTGCTTTTTGGTAGGAAAAAAATCTATATATTTCCAAAACTTGCTTCGTTAGTCCATTTGTGAACCTGAATAAGTGGTGTATAATATGATTTAATAGTAGTCCTTTCATTCTCCCATTTTCTGTGGGTACTTTACCTGCAGTTGTGTAACATTCATTTGCATCACTTGTAACCTTCTGGATGACAGCTCCTTAAAAACAAGAGCTCATGTTTGCGTAGTACCTCATAGTTAAGAAAGCATATTTGCATGCCTTATGTTAATACATGCAGTTCTCACAGCAGTGTTACCAGCACGAGAGCAGAGGAAGCAGCATCGTTACCCTTGTCATACAAAAGAAAACAAGGTTAAGGCGGTTCATCTAGTGAATGGCAGATGTGGGGCTTTACCCAGAAGTGGTTACTCTGAAATTCATTTTCATTCTTCTATATACCAAGCTGTCTTATTACAAATACCGAGTCCACAACTGTTCCATAAGACGCAAACATTTCATATTATAGAGACTCGCAGAAATAAAGTCCTTTTAAAGAATAAGTAACGCAAGTTTACTCTTCCATTTCATATTTTAAAAGATTTAATGGGTGTTATTTGAAATAACTCCAAGGCCAAGCACAGTGGCTCATGCCTGTAATCCTAGTACCCTTGGGAGGCCAAGGCAGGAGGCTCACTTGAGCCCAGGAGCTCAAGGCTGCAGTGGGCTATGAACATACCACTGCACTATAACCTGGGCTACAGAGCGAGATCCCATCTCAAAAAACCATAACTTTAAATGTACAGAGAAGTTACAAGAAGAATACAATAACTTCACCTCTGTCAACTCTTATTAAACTTACATTTGCTTATTCTCTGTATTATATATTTTATTTGTTTTAGTCATTTGAAAGTTGCAGACATTATACTCTATTCCCCTTAAATATTTCAGCATATATTTCCTAAGAACTAGGACATTCTGCTTAATAACCACAGTATTAACAAAAACAGGAATTGTAACATTGATGTAATACTCTTATATGATAGAAGTCTATATTCACATTTCTCTAATTTTCCCAATAACTTCCATTATAGCACCTTTTTCCCTTTTCAATCCAGGATTTAAACACATTGTATCTCTTTAGTCTCTTAATTTTATTTTTTAGCATGTTTTGTCATGATTTTGGCAATAGTACTACATACTACATAAGTGATGTCCTTGGAGTATCACATTAGGAGGACACATGATATGTTCTTTTCCAATTATTGGAAATGTTAACTTTGATACCTTAGTTAAGGTGGTGTTGAATGTACGTGATTCATCTGTTCCAGAGGAATTGGGCATATAAGAGATGGCATGAGTAAGTTATTCACTTTCCCCCTCTAAAGTTGTTTCTGGTTTGGAGGCATCTTTTGCTTATTGGATTTTCCTCAAATGGGGTACCCTTGTTCTGTGCAAGGTATACCCTTGAGTATAGGTGAAAGGGCTAATGTCAACAGAAAGCTCATTGTGAATGATAAATTGCCTGAGGTTTAAGGGAGCATTGCCTCTGCCTTCGTGGATGAACATGGTTATTTAACAAATGTAATTCTCAGCTGAGCTATAATAACCATTTTAATATTGAGCATAGTAGGCACTCAGTAAACATTCACTGAGTAAGTGAATGAACTACAGTTTAGATAAGACTACTAAAATTTTAGTGAAATTCACTTCATTTTGACAGAGCTACTTTTCTTAAAATTGCTCATTTGTTTCCCAGGTTTCATTTATTAATCTGCCCAGCGTAGGCCCTGAGTAGTTAGTGATATCATCTTTGTTATTGAAGGTGTGGCCAATAGGGAAAGGAAGGTGATAACCTTGTCTTTATGGTGCATGTGGAACCTTTAAAACTGTAAGGAAATCCTTACAGCATCCCTGTAAAGTACAGATGAGTGTGTTTGATAGAGTTCTATTATAGAGATGCATTCTGTGAGATAATACCTTACCTAGTTGAAGAAGCGTACTAGAAACAGTGCCTATATCTCTCAAGTCCTGAATTATCTTAGTTCTTATGGGAGTTATAATCTGAGCCATTTATTTACAGCAAAGCCATGTGACTGCTTCTATTTTTTATGAACATAGTACATGCACCCTTTGTCTCTAGATCTCTCCTCACTGTCAAGATATAAAGCATAGTCGTGTCCCAGACGGGGTAGGGGATAAGGGATGCGGTCAGATGATAAAAGAAAAAGCCAAGCACATGAAGGAAAGGTTGGTATTTATAAAACAAACAGAATGGGCTTTATCACCACACCCACACTCTAAGCCCTGCCGGATCTAGCAACCTAGCAACTAGATTCTAGAAACAGTAAATAAATCCTCCCTCAGACTAACAGCTGAAAAGGAAACAAGATTTTTAGACTTCCGATGAAGGAGGAGGAAAGGGTCTTTGGATGCCCCTTATCTCAGGCCCCAGGCTTAGTCTGAAAGAGGTCTGTCTAGGCCAGGCCTGAAGCTCTGCAAGGTACAAGGAAATAATAGCTGTCAAGAATTAGGCGACGTGGATGAATCCCATACTTGATATGGCAGAGAAAGTCTCTTCCTCTGTTCTCTCATCACTTTACTACACCCGAGTGAATGTCCCACAGTCAGCTCTACATGTAGGAATGGACTTTATGGGAGAGGTCAGGACTGGTGACAAATTTAATGAGTCATAGGAATCATTGTATGTTAGGAGTTGTTGAGCCCAGTCTTCTGGAAGAGTGAGGAAACTGAACTACAGAGAGAGATTGAGGGAAGTTGCCTATAGTTTCGCAGCAGGTTAGGAGAGGTCTGATGAGGTAGCAGAATCTGCAGATAATTAGCTTAGCTGGTGTACAGGAGACACCAAATTGGTTTGAATTTAATACTCAACGTACATGCACAGAGAAGTTATAGTATAAGATTTGGAACAAATTGGCTAAGTAAGAGAAAAAATGTAGCAATTGGAAGATGAAGAAGAGAGGAATATTCAAAAAGATAGCATTTTGCTCCTTTCTTGGTGGAGTGAACAGGTAAGGATTAGACTGCTTTATGGACTATAGATACATTGGAAAATAGTTTACAGTTATTATTTGAAATCCCTCTATGGTGGAGGAAGTAGTCAAGATAAAATGTGTTTTGTGCCTTTTGATATAGGAAAGTCAGTAACAGCCGTCTCAATAAAGTATATGCTCAGCTATTTCATCTTTATACTTAGAGATTCCTCAAGAGGATGGTGACATATTAGCTCTGGATCAGTGAGAGTAAGACCAAGGCCCTGGAACAGTAAGGCATTTCTCTTGTAAAGCTCAGCTCCCACGGTTCTTTGATGCTTTTTCTGTGTTAGAATAATGTTCTTTACTGGTTTCCAGTATGTTTCGGTGGGCATTGGACTCTTGTGGTTAGTAATGTGTGCAGCTGTAACTCCAGAATGGATGGCTGTACGGAACACTGACCCAGATGGCTTGTATTCGATGCTGATGATTCACTAACTAAAACGACTGTAAGAACACATTTCAAGAGGAGAAATTTGGGGTGCATATTTCAGATTCTTCAGTTATAAACTTGCTTTTTTGTGTCTCTTAAGATTTATGATCTGTTGAACACATCTCTGTGTCTCCCTCAAGAAAGCCAAATGGTGTATTTTTGCCTCTGCAAATTAAATACTTTTTAAAGCCAGTGAGATATTCAGATGTGAGATTTCTATTTTTTCCAAGGCATGCTTGAAGGTAATATATGGGATAATAATCATTACCTGCCATATGTTTGGGATAAAACCCACACTTATTAGATTTTCAAGGGGAAGAGCCATTCCAATTACAAAACAAATTTCCAGAACCCCAACAGATCTGGTTGATTAAGTTGTCCTTCCTCTCTTGTTTTCTCTCAGTACCAAATGTTTTTGCACGTAACTGCTTCTGGGAGGAGGCACAACATCCTGATAATAGAAGAGCATCACAAGAAAGAATATGTGGCACTGGATGCCTTTCTTTATTTAAAATGTGCAAAACAAAATCTCCAGTGATTTTAAACTATTTCTATTAGAATAGGGACTGTTCCTTACGATGTTCTGTTTTCCCAAGGAAAAGTTAGGGTGCTAGTATTGGTTGAGAAACTACTCTTGGCAAGGAACCGTGGCCAGCACTTAATACACATTGCCTGATTTAATCATGACAATAGACATACAGTGTTTGGTTATTGTATCCACTTTACAGCCAGGGTGGATGTAGGGTTTGCATCCTGTGAGTGGCTACAAAGCACCCCCACCTCCTTTTTTCCCTCAAAAGCCCATTTAAAGAAGGGAAATCAGAAGAGCATGTCCACTGGACTTGCATAATCAGAGTGGTTTTCTGCCACCACATTGGGTTCCTGTTTACTCCAGACTTACATTTTCAGCCTCCGTGAAGACTTGGACTTTGCACGTAGATTAACGTGCTGCTCTGTTTATGCTAATTAGAACAGACCTCAGAAGATGAGCATGCAAGCGGAGATATTGTAATTAGGAGGTGGAGGCTTTAAAAATTTTATCAGCTAAAAAAAAATTTATTCCTGAACAAATGTAGTTTGCATAAATAATCAAATTTTTGAAGGGCCGCAGAAATTAGGTTACCTCAGCTTAATGTTCTCAGTTGCCTCCTTATAGGGAAGACTAATTTGGTAATGGCACAGTTTTATCGTTCTTCCTAGGAAATGTGTTTCCACAGCAGGCTCTGAAATAACCTGGCTGTGCTTCTCACTTGGCTGTTAGGATACATTTTGCTTATACAAAGAGCCTTATCAGCCTGCTGATCTCTTAAATGGATTACCTGCCTTTGCCTTAACAATACATTTCTGATAGGTCTGCTCCAGCATCTGTGGGCTGGTGGCCTTGTCCAGCCAGATCTGAGACCTGCCAGAAGAGTAAGGAAATCAAGGGTTCCTCCGTCTAGCTTTTGATGGTTTTACAGAGCAGGAATTTCAGTTTCCTTCTGTTGGACTTTTTAATCAGTTTCCAGAAACTTGCTTTGAAGTTAATGGGTTTTTCATTTGTAAGCAGTATTTTCTTGTTTTTCCTTGGCACTTTTAGAACAGACAAATGTACACAGGTCAAAGACTTTTCAGAGCCTTTTTACAGGATACTTTTTCAATCACTTGGTGTTTGCCAAGCTATCAAATAACAGTGAGGGGATTAAAATTTCCATTTGGTACTAGTGAAGAGAAGTCTTGCTGTCTAAGAAAGATTAAAATGTGTCACTCTGTACCTTTAATTCATTTAAAACAAGTGTTTGTGAAGCACCTGTTACGTGAATGGGAGATTTGATCTTAGGGGAATATATTCTTTCACTGGGGAGGAAGGGGCTCAGATGCATGAGGAGATAAATTACAGTGCTAGCAATACCTATTGGAGTGCTAGATGAGCTGTGCACACAGTGATTGTTCATGGCAGGGAGAGGAATGAAATATTGGCAGATGTGGTTGGGAAGCCTTCAGAAAAGATGGGGGTTCTACCAGCCTGGATATAGATAGGCTGTGGAGACTGGGAAGAGCAGAGTGAGAGGAGGAAGCACAGTCTTTGGAGTAAGGCATGGAAGAGTGTTATCAGTTGTGGGGAGAGACTTTGCTTGACCAGGGTGGGCAGTTCACATTGAAGGATACCTGGAGATGAGATTATATATAGCTGCTCTGTTTAGTAATGTAGACATTAGCCACATGTGGCTGTTAAAAGTGAAATAAATTTAAAAATTCACTTCATCAAATAGTGCTCAGTTGCTACACGTAGTGGCTACCATATTGAGTGCAGTTAGAAAATATTTCCATCACTGCAGAAAATTCTGTTGGTCAGCACTGATAAAGGAAATATGGGGTTTTACACAGGATAACAGTGTGAAGAGCAACTGGAGATCTTTTGACCAGGCAAATAGTAGCATGATCAAAGTCATACCCAAAATAGAGAGTAGAAGGAGAGCAGTGACGGGCTATCAAGTAAGTAGGCCTATCACTTCACTGTTACAGCATACAGAATGAGATCTGGGGATGATGAAGCTGTTCCGAAGGAAGACCATATGGATTTTGTCTGGTAGAATGACTGAAAGCATCAGAGAGCCACAGATATGGCCACTGAAGGTTTCAGTGTGGGGGACAGAGGGAGCAAACAGTTTGGAGGAGCAAACAGTTTAGAGGAGGAGGAGCTGCCTTGGAAGCCTGATGGAGAACAGTCATGTTTTTACAACAACCTTAGAGTGTGGTAGTAAGGATTAAGGTGAGATATATATCTCACCTCATATATATATATATCATATATATATATCAATCACAATGAGCCAGATCATGGATAAAACTTTAGATATAGGTAGTTTTAAAAAGAGACCTTCCTCCTTTATTTTGACATAGTTTGAAAGCGCGTAAAAGTTACATTTTGTGGCTTCGTCTTGCATCTTCTGCATAAATACTTGTGCTGAGAGCTCTTTCCCTTGTTAGCTTAGGTAGCAACTACCTTTTACTGAACACCTTCCTTGTAAGGTAACTTACTTTATCTCCTCACCCATATGAGATCCATTTTATAGATGAAGGAACATAGCTAGAAAGTGGTGAAGCAGTGATTCGAACTAGAAACTTTTGCTCTTCCCATTTCATCTCTGCACGTGAGGATAGTTTCACTATCAGCTCCTCAGGTTGATACAATCCTTTCTTGATCTGGTCATTTGAAGCTTGATGCTTACATCACATCTACACTTAGAGGTTGTCTTTAGCATTGAACTCCATTTGCCATCTCTTTTTCATATGTAAGACATACATCGTATAAAACTTGCTTACTCTCAGTGGTAATTGGTGTGTGGAGTGACCTGGAATGACTGCCACCTGGACTCCTCTAGGGCACTGGCTCAATGTGAGGTCTGCAACCCGCAGCCAGGGACATGAGCACCACTAAGAACTTGGTAGAAATGCAGATGTTTAGGCCCCATCCCAGACCTAAATGCCTGAGGGTGGGGCCCAAAAAGTCACTTTAAAATAAGCCCTTCACGTGATTCTGATGCACTCCAAAGTTTAAGCATATAAACCAAATGAATAAAAAGGATAGTTTTAAAAAGCCTTCTATGAATTCAATTAGAACTGTGTGGGTACATTTATATTTTTCAACACGGCTGACTGCATAACCCATCAGCAGCGGTTGCCTGTGAAGATGCATGGGAAAGTATATGTATTAAGTAAGATGTTATTTCAAAAGGACACATCTATGGCTTTTCTTTTTTAATGGTTAGCTTCCTGAATAAATTATCACTATGTTACTGACTCAGAATAATATCAAGGTGTGTACTATTGAGTACAGGGTTGGGTATCTCTTGTAAGAGATAGCAGTGATTTTCAGTGGACAATTAAGGGAGTTAACACTTCACATTTTTTTCATGATAGTTTTATGTCACTTAGAATTTTTCACCAGTTTTTCCTTTTATGATTGTAGATAATTAAAGCCCCATATGCTTTGCAGGAGCAGCAGCAGCAGCAGCACAGATTATGATGCAAATGGAATTGGTAAGAACAGCAGGTTTTGAAATGAGGTTGTAGACGGGCTGCTGAGACTGATTTTTGGACAGCATAAATGAAAGCAGTATTTTGATGGTATTTGGAGTTTAAAAATCCCTAGCCATGGATCCCACGCTGAGTCATTGGTACTTTGGGTAAACCAATTCCAACTTTATGTAAGCTAGCTTTCAGCCATGTGAAACTGTTAGGGCATCTCTTCCTGTCTCTGAACCACACCCCCGAGCCCCTCCAATCCCCAGCATATGCGTAAAGAAAAGTGCTCATCTTTCAGGATTCGTTTCCTGCCACTTGTCTCTGTGGAGCCCCTTCTGAGCTTTCATCCTCCTGTGGATCCATCACTCCTACTCCCATGCCCCAGCTACTCTGTGCGGACTTTCTTATAAGAGCTTGAGCACTTCAGATGCTCATTTGTATGCACGCCTTTCCCATTTATTATGTTCCTTGAGGGCAGGGGCTTTGTATTTGAATTATTATTTTATTGCTCTCATTTTTACTTCAGCTTCTATCACAGTACTTTGTACATTATAATGCTAGTGTTTTTTATTGTTTCCAAGTATAATTAAAGCTGTTCTTTGGGAACGGGTGTTGCCTCATACATGGATGATTATAAATGTCTGATTTGCCAAAGATGATTTTCTTTTTGGTTAGGATTTATGATCCCAAAGGGAAGGTTATTGTAGTTCATCAACCAATAAATGAAGCCACACGGGGATTTTGTGATCTGGGACAATGTGTCACTTTGCTTTGATCTTTGGGTAGAGCCTCTAAGAGGTACTCTCCTAGTGAAAACCTGGAACTGATACTGGGTGAAAAACTGAACTTCAACCACAGTATCCTAGTACTTCTGTGTGGTATGTGGGTGTTTACTTGGAACTCTCTGTGTTTGCTTCTTACTACATGAATCTCATTTTATTCGACAAACCTATGAATTAGGTTTGAGACAGGAAGATTTATATTTTAAAGTTTTAGTATGTTGATGATAAGATTTTCATTGCTGTCTTTGGAAACTCTGTCACCTGAGATGAGACTGTTAGCTAGCTTTGTGAAGTCAGCCCACTGAATCTATAATTCAGAAATCTATAAATAGCTCCCTTCAAGTAGAACATTGGGAACATTTATTTATATCAGCAGGGAGGTAGAAATTATATTTTTCTGGAAGATACATGAATTTATTGATTGTTTGATGGGTTGGTGATGCAAATCTTTAGTACTTTTTCCTCATTCAGATACATTTTCCCCCCAGAGATTCTGCTTATTGCCTTTTGGATCCTTTTATGTGGGAGCTGTAACTTAGGGTATTTATCTTTAAGTATAGAGAATTTCACCTGTACTCACAGAAATTTGATTGTTTGTTACCCTTTTTAAACCAGGAAAAAGCTATTGGCTCTTGTGTCTTTGGAGCCCTTCACAAGGCTCTGTGTCTGGATTAACTGTTGACCCCATGTGATATACAGAGCATCTGGCGGCTGGGGTGGAATTCTCAGCTGTCTCTCTTTGTTATGTCCACAGAAGGAAATGTGAGTTTTGTCTTACTGCTCAGGCGATGGTACAGTCCTTTTTTGGTTCATGGGACCCACCAATCTGATTGTGGGAACATTTCCTACCATTCCTGTCATCTTCTGGAATTAAAGAAGGCCAGGGATGATCTTCACCTACTGTCACTCGTGAACACCATTTTCTTCTCAGTCACCTCTTGTGTTCCTAAATTCTACTTTGAGTAAAGTGTATTATTGCGTAGTTTGTCCTATCTTGTGTGGTTTAGGGATCCTAGGCAGCATAATATTAAGAAGCTACAACCGTGGGTATTTTTTATAGCCAGTATTGTTTCTCCATAAATCCTCATTTTCCAGATCCCTGTGAAGTTTATTATATTCTTGCCACCATATACTCATGATTATGTGTTGCCCATATCTTACTAAGTCTCAGAATACAAAGTAATTCTTCTCCTTGACCATGAGACGGAGATGAGTGTTTTTAAAAATGGTGTACCGAGATTTCAGTTTTTCTGGTGAGTATGGAATGTTGATTTTTCATTTGCCATACCGTATATATAGTGTGCATTTGTATGCAGTAGAGGTTGGCGGAAATGCGTATTGTGTTCAAACGCTGATCTTAAGCCTCCGTTTATTCCATACCTGCTAGTACTTATCCACTATGCTATATGTCCTACATTCATTTTTCTCATTTAATCATCTTAATGATCTCGTGAGATAACTATTGTTTTCTACATTTTAAAGCCGAAGAAAGTGTCAGAGAACTTTTGTCACTTGCTGAGGTTATGCAGCTAGTAAGAAGAGAGTTAGAATTCAAACTAGACCTTTCTTCAGAAACCTAGGCTTTTAATAATGTCAGTGTATTTCTCCTCTGTGTCAGCTCTTAACCCTGCATGGTGCAGGTTGCCTAGGACTTGTAAATAAGGATGTTGGTGAGATTATTAAAGTCAGAAGGACACACTGAAAAGTGGAATTTGTTGGGAAGAAGGGGAACTATTTAGGGATAGACACTAGACCTTTGTGGTAACTGGTACAGTGGAGCATGGTGCTGTGGGGGTCACTGGTTCTCAAACTTGAGCATGCATTTGGGTCACCAGGAGGGCTTATTAAAACCCAGATTGCTGGGCCACACCCCAGAGTTTCTGATTTACTAGGTTTGGGACAGGGGTGAAAAATTGCATTTCTGGTAAGTTCCCAGATGATCCAACACTTTGAGAACCCACGTAGAGAAAGTGTATGGGCTTCGGAGTCAAGTAGACATGGCTTTAAATTCCTGCCTTGCTGTGGGAGCCTTAGAGTCTTCATCTTAAAAGTTCTATAATATAGGGTAGTATGTATATTACAGGATTTTTCTTGAGCACTACATGTGATTTAAAAAGTGACAGCTATAGTTGGCAATTATTGAATGCTTACTAAACATCAGTTACGTTGAGAAGCATTTAACATATGTAATTTAATCTGCAGCAGTTAAGTATGTCATTCCTACATGTAAAAATCTTAATACATATCAGTTGCTCAGTTGATATTCCTGCTCACCTTTATCAGTAGGCCTTCTTAGGCCTGGAAATGTGTAATATCCCTTAGAAAGATTTTCATAAAGTTGACTTATTTCTTTAAAAAATGTCGACACTTAAAAAGGAAAACTTAAAAAATGTATTTTTGTGAAATGGTTTTACTGGTAATACTAGATAAGAAAAGTGATAATATCTGAAATGATATAATTTTCTTCTGATTACTTTTATGGTTAAGTACTGTGGGTTGTTTGATACTCATGTAACTATTTGTTAGAAATTAGAAAGCTTAACCAGTTTTACGAAAAAGCTGGTTTACTGTTAATTGGATGGAATTTCTTCTCCTAAATTTCTGTATGACACCTTTTAGACAGTTTCTTTTGTAAGACTTATTTGCCATTTAGTTAAAAATTCTTCACCTATTATTAAGTAAAATCAAAAAGTAATCAATTTTATTACCATACTTTATTTGGCTCTGTTTGAGAAATAGTATATTTTACTAGAAGAGATTAAAAGAGAGGTAGAGACATGGAGATTTGGAAATGTGGGATGTTTCTATTTACTTGGGAATGGATGGGAACATTTTCTTTGTGCCTAGTGTATGCTACGTACTTGGCATACCTTGTTAAAATACTTTAGTACTTACTTTATATCGTGGTAAGGGGATTAAATGGCAACCTTAATTTGTGTAAGACATTTAAAACAGTCCTGGCAAATAGTAAGCATTTGATGCAAGAGCCATTATTTCATGCATTTCGGATATGGGATTATAATGATTTCCATCCTCCTAGAGTTTACAATGTAGGAGTTCTTGCAGGGAATTTGAGGTAGCTCCTAAAAGAATCAGCTGTTTTAAACACACAGCTGCTAACAAGGGAAGCTGATATTCTGAGTCATGTGATTTCAAAGCCTGTGGTCTTCCTCTGGTGCTACAGCCCCCAAAGCAGTGCTGTCCATTCAGTATTGGTACCTTCCCTTCTTAATCTTGTAGTTGACAGTGTCCCACTGACCAACTTTGAATGTCTCTTTTCCGTGGTCTCAGCATGTTGTACCCTGGGTTAGGAATGATATGTGACCAGAGGTGATTCAACTTGACCTGCTGGGCTCCCTGACTTAGGCATTGCTGGTGCAGAGATACCCATTGTACAAACCTGATGGACTCATGGAATCAGAGGGGACCTTGATCTGCCTGTAGTAGGTGAGGCATAGTATGTATTAGATCAGGTAAGGAGGCCCTTCCTCTGAGGAAGGGGCCCAGGTTTCTACTTAGAAAAGAAAGGCATTGTCTTTCATGCTTTACTCTCACTCTAATCATCAGTGTGACAGATAAAGGGAGCAGCATGGCCAAGTAGTGAGACGGGTAGAAAGAGTGAACCTTGAACGTGTGTTCATGAATTCTCAGTGGCTTGGTATGCTTGTAGCAAAGTGTTTGAGGAGAGGCTCTGTGAGGGAGATGATGCTGGAGGGGTCGGCGAGGGCTAGGTTGTTGGGGGCTCTGTGTGCTATGTGTTGAAGGGACATGCTCAGGCATAGGGCTTTATCAGGAGAGTGGCTTGATCAGATTGTATTTTGAAGACTGTGCTTCCTAGTGTTTGGAGGCCAGCTTAGATGCCTGGAGTCCCAACTTAATTGATGACTTTGGAGAAAAAACAAGAGAACTGAGGGTAGTAAATAACCAAGAAAGCTAGGTGAATAACTGTAAGATATAGATGAGAATAGAAGTCAAATCTTTAGATTTTAATGACAGAATGTCACCTTTTCAATCAGCAACCAAGTAGCTGAGTATAATCTTCAACCATCTGCTCTCTGAGAGAGGAGAGGGAAAGGAATGAGGAATGGGGAGCCAGAGAGATTGATTTTATCTAATCACTTCCAACTCTTGCATTACATTTTTATGGAGAATTAATAAAGGCTGGGTGCAGTGGCTTGTGCTTGTAATCGCAGCACTTTGGGAGGCTGAAGTGGGAGGAGAGCTTGAGCCCAGGAGTTCGGGACCAGCCTAGGTAATATGGTGAGACCCCCGTCTCTACAAAAAAAAAAAAAAAAAATTAGCCGGGCATGGTGGCATAAATTTGTAGTCCCAGCTATTTGGGAGGCTGACATGGGAGGATTGCTTGAGCCTGGAAGTTTGAAGCTGCAGTGAGCCATGGTCGTACCACTGTACTCCAGCCTGGGTGACAGGGCACAACACCCTGTCTCAAAAATAAATAAAAATAAAAATCCTTATGTGTCTGCGTTTTAGCCAAATATCTGGTCTTGTTAGCAAAAGAGAGAATGTCTCTTTAAGTATTGACCTAATTAATAATTCTACCAGTTCCAGAGAGTTGTGAAACACTTTTCAGAGGTGGAGACTCTCTCGCTGTCTCTCGCTCTCTCTCTTGCTGTCTCGCTCTCGCTCTCTCTCGCTCTGAATTGCTCTCTCTCTCTCTCCCTCCCTTTCCCCCTCTCCCTACATCTCTCTCTTTCTCTCTTTTGCTCTCGCTCTCTGTGTGTGCGCGCACTTGTGTTTTAAAGCCAGTGGGAAAGCCAGCACCATCTGAACAATTTAGCTTTGCTTGACAAAAGTAGACTTGAGAGGGAGGATTGTACATTGAAACAAGAAAAACTTATACTCTTAAAATTTTTCAACACTCTCTTCCTTTTAAGAAATATTTCTCATTAAAGGAACCATACATTAAAGGATATCCAAACTTGAGTAGTTTAATTTCTTTTCTGTCTGAAATCCCCCTGTTAGAACAATCTCTAAAACTACTCCATAGACATAGAACTCGAGTAGATTTGTTGAGCGCCATCTGCTGGCTTTGTTTTAATGGACCAAATAGGTGGTGCCTGGACATCTTTAAGAATTATCCTGTATCTTAGTGTTGCAAAATTATGAAGCTGGAAGACAGTATGAATTTGGGCTGTGACTGGTAGTAGTATTTAAAATAATAATTTTGTATTGGCATTGAGAAAGGGGTATGCTTTTGGCAGGAATATACACATAATCTGATTAAAAAAGAAGAAGACAGGTTATAAGGATTTCATTGACCAGTATCTTTATCTGCAAACGATTAGCCTAGTTTAAATAAAAAGTAACCTTAAATGCCAAATAAAATCCTTTAATATTTTCTAACAGTGAAGTCAACCTAAGTCTATATCTGGAATGACTTTATGTAAAAGTCGATAAATTTCTTGGTGGATTTCTATTCATGTTGCTTGAGATTACTTTGAGGTATCTTTTAAGGAAAGATTTATAAAAATGGCTTTGTCGGCTAGTTTCAAGAATGCATTTTCTTTTGAGGGACGTGGATACTATCTTAGTATTTTCCAGCTGAGACAGATATAGGAAAAGCTCCTGGGTTAAATAAATAGGGGTGTAGCTGTTAGGTGCTCTTCTTGTCATTAGTCTTTTTGAGTTTTAGTTATAGTTTAAGTGACTTCTTTAGGACAACTGAGCTGAAAATTTACTCAGACCATTAGACTCTAGATCTTTTAATTAATTTCTCATCCAGTCATCTTAAGTATTTAAGATGAATTGTAGAAAGATTGTCAGGCCGGGCGTGGTGGCTCACGCCTATAATCCCATCACTTTGGGAGACCGAGGAGGTGGGCGGATCACTTGAGGTCAGGAGTTCAAGACCAGCCTGGCCAACATGGTGAAACTCCATCTCTGCTAATACAAAAAAATTAGCCAGGCACCTATAACCCCAGCCACTGGGAAGACTGAGGCAGGAGAATCACTTGAACCCATGAGGTAGAGGTTGCAGTGAGCTGAGATTGTGCCATTGCACTCCAACCTGGGCAACAGAGTGGGATTCCATCTCAAAAACAACAAAAAAAGAAAGATTGTTTACAGAAAGAGAGCTCAGAGAGGAATTCTTGCATTCATTTGGCCAACATTTATTGAGCACCTGAAACAACAGGACACACCTTTAGGCAGTGATGTAGCATTAAATAAAACAAATAGGTTCCCACCTCTCAGGAAGCTTATGTAACAGTTGGGAGGAAAGGGGAACTCAGATAAATATATAAATATATACTCTTAGAATTGTATATATACATACAGGTATACTATATACTGTATTGTATTAAATAGACATACATGAATAAATATGTGTCAGATAGTAAATGATGCTATGGAAAAAATAAAGCAGGACAAGATAAATAAGGAGAGTTGGGGTAGGAGAGCTCATACTTCATTTAGGATGGTCAGGGATGACCTCACTGCTCAGGGGACATATGAAGACTAATGATCATTAGTGTTATATAAAACAGTTATTTATGATCGTCTTCCCTGACCGTCACCAACCGTGTACAGAAAGCACATGGGACAGAGGTGTTATTAATCCTTTCATGGGCCCCATTGGTCTAGAGTATAAAGGCTTTTCCTTGGCACTCTTTTATGCCCATGTTCCCTATGCTGAAGCCATGGCCCGTTAGTCCTTGAATACGCCGTGTTTGTTCAGTTCTGTGCCTTTGTACATCCTCTCCCCTCCTTGGAGTGACTTTATCTCTTGTCTTCCTAGTCAGCTCCTACGTGGTTTTTGAAATTCATAAATTTTACTTTCTCTGGGTAGCCTTTGTAGTCTCTGGCAAATTTTCTTCCTTCTCTTTCTTTCTCTTCTGTTAGGCCATAACACTTTTGAAATGTTTCTATTTATAGCACCTGTTATATCACTGTAATTGTATGCTGGCATGAGTTTCTTCTACTAAATCGGGTTCTTAATCTGTTTTTTTTTGATGTCTTGGGTGTGTGAACCTCTGGAAAACTGTATTAAAAGGTTATGTTAGACTAGTGGTTGGCAAGCTACAGCCTGTGAGCCAAATCTGGCCTGCTGCCTGTTTTTGTAAATAAAGTTTTGTTGAAACATAGTCACTCCCATTTCTTTATGTATTGTCTATGACTCCTTTTGTGCTCCAAAAAAAAAAAAAAAGAAAAAAAAAAAGAAAAAACGGAGTAGTTGCAGTAGTAACCATATTTCCCACAAAGCTGAAAATATTTACCATCTGAGTCTTTACAGATAAAGTTTGCCAATCTTGATGTTAGATGAAATGGGGATTGAAAAGGAAACATTTTGTGTTGTATGGCACGAAGCTGACTGCCTTTTCCTTGTGTCTAGAAACCACAGCAAAGACAGAACAAGTCAAACCGAACTTCTAAGCTTCTCTTTGCCCCAAGACAGAGGGCATGCCATTCTTTTAGTCAACCAATTTGGATGTCACCAACACCTGATGACAGGTAGTGGTCGTGTGGCTAAGAATGCAAGCTTCTGGGGACTGATCAACTTGCTTCCTTTAGAACTGACATCCCCAAAGTGGCGGCAAGTGGGAGTAGGGTATGATGGCAGCAGCACCTCATCACCCCCCTCCACCCCCACACGTCAGACTGGTGGTGCTCCCTGGGCAACAGGTGGGCACCTGCTGTTGGAAAAGTTTTCAGTGTTCTTCTTCTGAGACTTGGCCATGAGTGCATGGCAGGAATGGGGGCCATGGATCCTGGCAAGGATATATTCCTAAACTGTCCTTGAGAGTGTAGGTCCCTCCTCCTTTTCTCTGTGGCATTTTGCTTTGTCCATTTGATGTCCTGTCTTTACAGATGGGTTTCAGCAAGATGTTCTCAAAGCATTTCAAGCAGGAATGAGCTATGAGTAATATTGATGGAGCCTCTGTTTTCCTCAGGCACTTTGTGTAATTTTTTTTTTAAGATAGGGTCTCACTCTGTCACCCAGGCTGGAGAGCAGTGGCACAGTCTTGGCTTATTGCAGCCTTGGCTTTCTGGGCTCCACAGTCCTTCTACCTCAGCTTCCTGGGTAGCTGGGATATAGGCATGCACCACCGTGTCTGACTAATTTTTGTATTTTTTGTCGAGATGGGGTTTTGCCATGTTGCCCAGGCTGGTCTTGAACTCCTCAGTTCAAGCAGTCCACCTGCCTCGGCCTCCCAAAGTGCTGGGATTACGTGCCTGGCCTTGTGTAGATTTTTTTAAAGGCAAGGGGTTGAAGTGGGGAATTCCAGCCCTCTGACAGAGGTGGTGGTACTGCTGGCTCTTTAGTTGAGTCCTCTGTCATATTTCATCTGGACCACTCTTGATGCTTCCTAAGTTCTTTCTGTTTCTGTAGTTTCCTTGCTCTGTCCTGTTCTCCACAGAGGAACCACAGTAATCCTTTGAAACATGAATCATGAATCATGTCACTCTTCTTTTCAAAATCCTCCAGTGGTTTAGCATCACACTAAAAAAGAAAAAGAAAAAATCCATATTCCAACCTCGCCTTCCACCCAGTGTTTATTCATTTGCTCCTCCAGACTGACCTTTGCTATTTTTTGAACACGCTGAGTTTTTACTTGCCTTGCACTTGATATATTCCCTTTGCCTTGACTGCTTTCTTTGTCTTCCCTTAATTTGCTTCATTCAGGTTTCAGCTCAAATTTGGCTTCCTTGGAGGAGCTTTCCCCGACCACCCTGTTGGGAAAAGTATCCTGTCATCCGTATTTCAGACAAACTTTAATCCCTTTCTAATAGAACTTTCTCTCTAATGTTACTTTCTATAATTTGTCTTCCCTGCTAAAATACAAGCTCCATGAGGGCAAGGGGCCTTGTCTTTCATGTTTGAGGCCTAGTTCTTAATAGTGTCTGACACATATTACAGTAAGTTTTGTAATGAATGAATTCATTTTGCTGACAAAATAAATGAGCTTCAAGTGGTTCTTATCAGGGGTCTGTAGCTATTAAGTGATCCTGATTCTGTTTCCCAGCCTCCATTTTTATACTTCACTACCATGTGTGGTGGTTGATACCTTGTTATCGAGTAGCATGTTGCATTTAAGAAATAGTGAGTGCTAAATAATATTAAAGAGTTTTGTGCATACGCTTACTTTATAATGGTATTAATTTCCCAGAGAAACGAAGCTACTCTGAGAACCATTCATGCTACTTTGAGGTAATACTAAAGGACCAACAGAACGGGATAGCTCTGTTCGTGATTAAGGTTTTTAGATTTTTTTTCTTCTGGTAGGATTTCTGTTTTCTAGCTTGATGGCAATAACATCATATATTTATGTTCTCATCTTAAGGAGCCTTGGGGTCCTACTTTGTTGTAACCGTGCCTTATGAATTTGTCTGTCATTTTCTAGAGCACTCCACTAAATTAGCTGCACAAATATAACTCATTTATCCTATAATTAAACTTTGTGATATTCTCCTTTTGAATGAATTCTGACATAAGGAATGCCAAGGAATAGCACTTCAGGATATTCACAAAGTTAGAAATACAAGGTTTGTGTTTCTTTGGGGTTTGCTAATTTTATAAGCGCCATTATATCCAGTATTTAGAAACTCTGAGGTCTGACAGCTGAATGGTTTTGGATTTAGTTTGTAGCCTCTGTCACCTCCCCTCACATGTCACCCCTGTCCACTGGTTGCAAATATCATTTCTTTCAAACAGAATTTGAAATCAGGTGAGAGAGAATCGGTATTCCTCAGGCTCCTTCCAGGTGACCTGTGTTTGACAAGACTGTGGGAGGCCTCCCTGCCCTGCGTTTTGCTCAGGCAGTCAAGGGCCTCCTCTAATCCCTGCAGTCCCTGGTCCTTGCTTCTCCTACTATGCTTTTTATACAGCTGCAATTGTTGCCTTATGTGTCTGTCTCCTTGAAGAGTCTGTGAGCCCCAACAGGGCAAGAACCGGCTTGTCTCCGTAGCCTTAGTGTGCCATAGTTCCTCACCTAAGTCTCCACCCCATTGTTGAAATGAAGGAAGGAAGGATGGGATAAGCAAGACAAACTTAGTATTTTTATTTGGAGCATTCTATGTTTTATTTTTTTAAAAAAAGATGAAATACATTTTGTTCAACTCAGTACATCCTGATTGAGCACTTGCTGTATCAGGCCTTGTGAAGAGATATTGGGTGTACAAAGATGAACGAGATGCAGTCTGTGGCCCGGCTTCACTGTAATGGCATAAGCTTTCAGAGAGTATGTGCCTGCTTGAGGTGATCTGTCTTGAGCTTTGAGCAGCACTGGGCTTAGACATTTCTCCGCAGAAGTCTTTTTGGTCATATTCTTCAGGGTAGAGTTTGGGCATTCATCTCCCTGTACCTAGAGAAGTCAGTATATGTACTAATATAGCATTTATTATATTAGTAATAAATTTATAATTATATTAGTAATACATTTTATTGCTAGTATACAATTATTGAAGTAATAAAGTAAAATATATTAAAGGAAATGTTTAAAGGAACAAAATATTTTCAGATATTTTAAGTCTCATTTACCTATCAATATTGTTTCATATAATGTTTGTATTTTAAAAAATGATCCCAGCAATGGATGGCAGTTCTATATTTGCTAGCAGTAAGTCATTTGAAAATCCTTTAATTAATGCAGGCTAGCTTTCCACCTAATTATCACAGATGAACAATTATATCTTGTCAAGATTGTATCATCCTGAAAGACTTTTGTAGTTACCAAGGGTATTATTAACAATAGATGGTTAAAATAAAGAGAACTCTGAAATATTTTAAATGGTGTGAAATTGAGTGTATTGTGTATCTGGGAAGTGATCATTATTTTAGTTTAGCAAATGAGCTTTCTGAAAGATTTGAAATGGGAAACAAGTATTTTAAGTTTTGGCTGCAGAGTGCTCACTTGTGGCTGCCATTAATAGATATGGTAAATCCCATCTTTTTAGGTGGCACTTGAGTTTGGGTTCCTCTTGGGTCCATAGGGCCATTTCTGAGTTCAGGGCACTGGAATAGATAGATGAAAGATATGTTACGAAAAAACCCATTGAAGGCTAGAGAAAAAAAAATTTCTGAGTTTGTTGATTTTCTTCAGACACCTGTCTTCCATTGTTTGTTCTGAGGAATTCTTTTCAAAAAGTCACTCCTTTACATGCTGCAAGTCTTTTATATCCTTGCCTCTTTTGGCTTTGTTGATCCTTTGTTCTCTGATTTCTGCTCTTCTCCAACTGGCCCTTCCTTGTTTGGCCTGTTTCTCTGGATCCATTTCTTCTTACTGCCCTCCCTTGCTGGAACACCAGGGTCTAGTCATTGGCTCTCTATTACCACAAACTCATCTACAGTCAAGGTTTTAGTTCTTAACTTGGTGCAGGTTGACTCTCAGATCTGAGTGGCCAGGCTAGCCCTTTTTTGACAGCTTGCCCTGTTACTTACCTGTTGGATATAGAATAAGTACAAATATCTATCTTGTCTACCCTGCTGATATATGAAACTTAAGATTCAAAGCCTCATCATCTTATCACAGATTATCCCCACAAGCCACTAGTTTTCCTTAGAGATACCCCTTTTTCCTCTTAATTCTGCTTCATGCTTACTATCTTCTAGTCCCATCCAATCGGTTGTCATATTTCATCAAATTATTATTATTATTAATTTGAGAGACAGGGTCTTGCCCTGTCCCAGGCTGGAGTGCAGTGGTGTGATCATAGCTCCCTCAGTCTGCATCTCCTGGCTCAAGAGATCCTCCCACTTTTGCCTCCCCAGGTGCTGGGAGTACAGGCATGAGCCACCGTGCCTGGCCCAAATTACTTTTAACAACTTTTTTCCTCACATTTATCACTTTTTTAGATTGTCTTGCTACCGTGGCAGTTAAGCACTGTTTACTTTCTCACATTGTGTTTTTGTATTATTTTCCCCAAATGGTTTCTTTGTCTCTATTATTTTTCCTTCTTAGGATATGACTATGAGAGAAATCTTTCTGGAATATTTGCTGCCTTTAACACCCCCGACCCCCCATTTTTCTTTCAATATATACCACATAAGACTGTGTCTTTTTTTTCCCCTCGCCTACACAGGTTCAAGTATGAATCTTTTGGCTTGCCATTAATATTCGGCATAAGCTGATCTGTGCCATCTTTATTCACTCAGTTATGGAACAACTTCCTACTGCTACATAGGCCTTGTGTGAAGTTTCAAAAGACAGTTCTTGCTTTCCATAAGCCTCAGGTGGTGAAGAGAAACATGGACAGTGCAGTGCACACAATTATACATCTCTCTGACTTTGTCGCACATGTTTGGGCCCAAGCAGCCGTTGTGTCTGGGTTTGGATTTACGCTGAGCATAAGCAGACCTCCTGCTTCTCCTCCCTTCCCCACCTCCAGACTCTTCCATCTTTCTTGTTCTCAGCACCCTCTTTCTCCTATACCCTGTAGTCCTTCGATGCCTGCGACTTGCTTGCTATGTAACATGTTCCTTCTATCAACAATGACCTCTTCACACATATCTCTTTTTTCCCACACCTAACTCTGTCTCCTCCTCTTAACTTCAAGGTCGGGATATAGAGGAAGTACAGACTTAGGAATCCTACTTGGATTTGAATCCCTGCTTGACCCTTCTAGCTTTTTAAAGGCAAGGTTTAAAAAATACTCTCGGCAACAGCTTTCTCATCTCTTAAGTGGAGATAAAGATACCTTGCAGTATTTGCAAAGCACCTCGGTCAGCCATGGACAAGCTCCATGCTGTCAGTGTGAGGCTGAAGGAACTTCTACATTTGCTGTTAATGACAGCGCTTTCTCCACATCTGTATTGATAGGGCTTCCCACAACCCCAGCCCTTAATTTATTTCAAAATCTTTTTACAGTTTTTTGTGGAAAGCCTTGGAGGTTTTACAAGTTTTTATTTTTATGTTTTTAAAACTTTTAATGTGGAAATAATTTCAAAATATTAAAAATATTAAAAAATAATTTTATAAAAAGTTTTCCAAAAGTAGTACAAAGGATACTCATATATTCTTTACTCAGGACAACACCTGTTGTTAACATCTTACGCCATTTGCTTTATCATTTTCACTCTAGCTATTTACCTGTAGGCCGACAATTTTTTTCCTTAATTATCTGTCAGTAAGTTACGTGTATTCTGGCTGTTTATTTCTAAAATGCTTCAGTACGTATTTCCTAAAATAGGGATATTCTCCTTTGTAATCACAGCAGGATAGATACTGCTCTTTATTTGTCATGTCTCTTAGCCTTCTTTAATCTGGAACACGTCCACACCTTTCTTTATTTTTTATCTTTTCCAGTTTTGAAGAATACAGTGCCTCTCCTCTTTCTTAATAGACTGTTTCTCATTGTCCGACGTTTCCTTGTGATTAGGTTGAGGGCTTGCACGCTTGGTCAGAGCACTGCATAGGTAACCTTGTGTCTTTCTCAGTGTGTGACTCTGGAGACACATCTGTCATCTGTCTTTATTGAGATCTTTATTTTGATTTACCTGTTCAGCGTATTGGCGGATTTCACTGAATGAATACTACTTCTTTTTTCTCTCTTTTAACTAATAAGCAATCTATGGGGAGACACTTAAAAGACTGTGTAATATGTATGCTGTTCCTCGTCAGAATCTCCCTCTGGATTGAGCATTCATTGATAACTTTTTGCCAGAGTGAATCTTTACCATGTTTGTGCAGTGATAATTTTACTATTCCAGCAATCTCCCCTCTTTTAGCAGTCGAACCCTGTCATTCTGCGATACTCGTAGAAACTCCCTTCTCTGCTATATAATTTATCTATTGTTATTAATATGGACTCATGACTTCCTATTTGTTAAAAAATTGTTTATAATTTATTGCTGTTCTTGATTGTTTAGTCTTTAAATTGTCCCAGGTTTGTTCAGAGGAAGCCACTGGAGTCTGGCTTCTGTGTCCTTAAGACATGGCCCAATTGTTTTTTTTTTTTGAGCACTTCATTGTTTTCTGTCAAAACAAGATGTTACAGTCTGACCCAGGCCTGGAATCAGCCAAGTCTCTGAAGGGACTCAGTTCTTTTTAGTGGAGAATGGTATTAGCGACCAATATCTGTGCACTAGATAATGTTCATTGCTGCTGAGTGTTCCTCTGTTGTGTGAGCCTTTAATGAAATTGAACACTGGCTACCATGAGTTGCCAAGTTAAAATGCCATGACTTTGCCTTTTAGCCTATGGAAAAGTTGTAGCTACCTGTCGGTGTTTGTTTGTTTTAGCAAAGTAACTGGGCAGAGTTTTATCAATTGCCTATCAATTGTGTTTAAAGGAGAGAATGAAGATAGTTACGTGAATACAAGCAGTGTTGGTTAATGAGATTTTGAGGGTTTTTTGTTCTTTTTTTTTTTTTTGGTACTGTAATAATTGCTACCTAATGGAAAGGTAATACCCTGTAATAACACTCAGTTTTTACTTAGTTTATTTAACTCCTTTGTTTCACTTTTCCCAAATTTGCAGTGGATATAAATCCTGTCATTTTGTCAGACTGGGAAATAAATTTGGGAAGACCTGTGAAACTTTTATGATTCTGGATTGAAAGGTAGTTTTTGTTATAATTTCACAATTCTTGGAGCCTACAAGAATGTCTTTACATAAAATATGTGACTGCAAGATATAAAAAATAAACTCAGAAATCTACATTTTATACCTTTTAACTTCCAATATTTGATTATAAATTATTTGAGTAGATATTTCTTGGAAACTTTATTCTGAAATAATTTCAAGTTTATAGAAAAGCTGTAAGAATAGAACAGATATTACATCTTATAAACCTTAAGCCCCTATTTTCCAACTGTTAACATTTTGCCATATTTACTTAATCATTCTGTTATCATTTCTTCCCTGAACCATTGGAGAGTAAATTGTAGGTATTACATCCTTTTACCCCAAATGCTTTGTTGTGTAGTTTCTAAGAACAAAGGTGTTCTTCCATAACCACAGCATGATACCAAAACCAGGAATTTTAACTTTGGTCCCATGTTAATCTGTAAACCTCATTCAGGTTTTGCCATTGTCCCAATAATATCCTTAATAGCAGCATGTTTTTATTCAGGATTCACTCCAAAATCATGTATTGTGTTTAGTTGGCAAATCTTTTTAGTCTTCTTTAATCTGGAACAGGACCTCAATCTTTGTCTTTTGTTAGTGACATTTTCTGAAGAGTTACAGGCCATTTTTTACATAGATGCCCTTTCAATTTAAGTTTGTCTGATGTTTTCTTATGACTAGATTGAAGTTATGCATTTTTGTTAGGAACGTTATAAGTGATGCTGTGTCCTTAGTGTGTGCTATGTGAAATGTGATGTTAGCGTATTTCTCTATGGTTATTTTTACTTTTTTTTTTTTTTTAATCACTTGATACAGGTGTTACCTGCCAAAGTTCTGCTTTCCCCTTTGTTATTTATAAGCGGTAAGTGAGCATTTCTCCAACATCTTTGTTGCGTTTTTAGCAACTTCCTTAACATTTTAAACATCTTTTCTGTTTTCCAGTTTTTAACAACAAAGATGTTAAAAATCGGAGAACTCAGAAAAGCACATGGTGTATTAAAATTCCGTCTAGGAATAACTGCCATTAAAGTTTTGGTGTCTCCCTTTCTGTCTTTTCAAGTGCAACTTACTAGTCTAGACAAAGCAGGTTTCTCAGTGAATAAAACATGCTCTAATGGGGTGCACATCCTGGTACATTATAATAGTAGTCATTTATTGAATATTATGTGCCAGACACTTGATATGGGTGCTTTCCTTTTATCAATCACCTAATTCTTCAAAACGACCTTATGAGATAAGGTTGATAATTCTTGTCCTCCCTTACGGCATAAGGAAGTTAAACAACATACCCCAAGTTAAACAGATATAAAGCGATATACCATACTGTGATAAAGACACAGGCAGGTTGGTGTCAATGATCATCTTCTTAATCACGGTGATACACTAACAAGTTATAAACTAACAAGTTAACTCAAGGTGGTGATAATACTGAACTGCTGTGAGTAGAACTATGACAACACTGTTACCTATAATCTGTGATGGTTTGTACTTGACTAGCGTTTTGTCTTATAGCAAGACCTCCATTCTTTCTTTTTTTTTTTTGAGACGGAGTCTCGCTCTGCCGCCCAGGCTGGAGTGCAGTGGCCGGATCTCAGCTCACTGCAAGCTCCGCCTCCCGGGTTCACGCCATTCTCCTGCCTCAGCCTCCCGAGTAGTTGGGACTACAGGTGCCTGCCACCGCGCCCGGCTAGTTTTTTTGTATTTTTTAGTAGAGACGGGGTTTCACCGTGTTAGCCAGGATGGTCTCGATCTCCTGACCTCGTGATCCGCCCGTCTCGGCCTCCCAAAGTGCTGGGATTACAGGCTTGAGCCACCGCGCCCGGCAAGACCTCCATTTTTTCTGTAAGTGATGATGTCTCTTAAATGGGCCTGCCGTGGCATTCCTTGGTCCTCCCTGTGGAAATTCTCCCCCTTTGCCCTCTCCTTCCCTTCTGCTGACCTGTTCTCAGTGGTGTGCTGGTTAAAAAGAAAAACAGAAAGCCCTGATTTATAGCATTTGCCAATTTCAGTGGTGTAAATACTCCCATAATGGTTGATTTCAGGCTATCCAGGGCATATTATGAATACAGATTTGACAAGAGATATGAGTTGTGAAGACATGCAGCAGCACACCATTATGTGGAATTTCTGCTGTCTGGATACAATAGATAGAAACCTCCAGAGCATAAAGTATAGTATGTTGTGGTAAATAATTAAAAAGTGATAAGTTTTGAATATTTATGACATTTGTTTTTAATGCAATTTACTTAATTATAAGCCAATATAATGTAATTTTTAATAATGGCTATGTTTAACAGAATTCCTTGCAGAATTCCTGAAAATTTAACAATGAGCACTCATGAGTCTACATAAGCCAACTCCAGTATACCACTGACTTTGCTGCTGACTGGGCCCACCTTTGAAAATCTATGGCTGACACTTTCTTACTATCTAAGATGACATTGATGTCATCCTGTCTCACCCTTCCTCCTACAGGTCTTTCTATCTCATTCTCCTAATCCGTATCTACCACCTTCTCTGTCCAAAGCCCTTTTTTGTCCATTCATCCCTGCATTGTAATTTGCCTCTTCCCATCCCCCAAATACCTTTCCCTTTCCCATCTTACTTCTTTTTTTTTTTTTTTAATCAAGTTACTTTTCCCAGTTAAAGGAAAGCCTCAGACCACTAGTATCTTGGGACATGGAGCGTCTCCCAGCAAGATGCTGGGTCTCATGAGGAGAGGAAATCTTTTGTCTAGAAAAGGAAAATATATTCTTAGAATTCCAGGGTAGCAATCTAAGTGAAAAAAATTTTTTTAAACTTAATATATAAAGGAAGTTACAGTGCCGTTATTATAGTATGTAGCTACTCTAAGAATTACTTCAGGATGGGGAAAAGTGAGACCATGGCTACCATTTAAAATCACATTATAAAGTAACTCTTTTATAAAAACCTGTTTTTATTTGCAAATAAGTGGTTGATAGTGGTATTTTATATCACAGTTTATTTATATAGGGGTGGGGGGGGCTAACCTATATTTACAGAATAAGGGCTAGTATAGATGTCTTTTCCATTAGTTTTTATGTCATCTGTTAGCAAAACTAATCAGGACCCTGAAAAAATTGTCAGTTTCAGGGAGACATTTCTCACTAATGATGAAACATGGAAAATATCTGTGTAAGGGGATCACACTGTTTCTTAAGTTCAGATTATTGGAAGAGAGTGGTGACGTAGGTGTGTACTCTTCCTGAGGTTGGGTCAAACTAAAATAATAATTGAGAATGTCTTGAAAATTACCCTTGTTAATATTTTATTTTATTTAGAAACATGGCAGACTTGTTCACTGTGTAGCCAGACTGATGTATCTATTTATTCTGTAGACTGGTCTTTCCCAGGGACAGCAGAGTAATTTATTAATACCAAGATATTCTTTAAAGATGGTAGGATTAAAGCATCGCAACAAAAATTGTTACCTAGATCTGTTTTTCCTTGTTATTTTTTCATCACCATTCTACTCATTTAATCTTTCAAAGCCATCTCAAGTAATAGTAGGTACCTGGTTCTGCTGGACTAAAATGGGAGTTAGTGGCTGAAATGCAGTTTGTTATTTGCTCTCAGTGACTTTATCAGTGTGCAGAGAATACTCCTTCAAGGAAAACAGGTATTTTTGATTTCAGGTGCCTTTGGAATCTAAATTTCAAGAGGCTTTAAAATGAATGGAGCTTTTGTGTTCTCTTCTATTGAATTTTTTTGTCATAAGGTAGTGTGACTTAATATTAAAAACAGAAACAAAAACAAAAAAACTACAGACCAGGAGCAGTGGCTCATGCCTATAATCTCAACATTTTTGGCAGGCCTTGAGGATCACTTGAGTTCAGGAGTTTGAGACCATCCTGGGCAACATACGGATACCTGATCTCTATAGAAAATTTAAAAAGCAGCCCAAAGCGGTGGCGCATGCCTGTGGTCTCAGCTACTTGGGAGGCAGCAGGGGGAGGATCACTTGAGTCCTGGAACTGGAGGCTGCGGTGAGCCCTGATTGTGCTTGGCACTCCAGCCTGAGCAACTAAGTGAGACCCTGTCTCAAACAACAACCAAAACCCTAACTATTAAATATAGGTAATACCATTCAGGACATAGGCATGGGCAAGGACTTCATGTCTAAAACACCAGAAGCAATGGCAACAAAAGCCAACATTGACAAATGGGATCTAATTAAACTAAGAGCTTCTGCACAGCAAAAGAATCTACCATCAGATTGAACAGGCAACCTACAGAATGGGAGAAAATTTTTGCAATCTACTCATCTGACAAAGGGCTAATATCCAGAACCTACAAAGAACTCAAATTTACAAGAAAAAAACAAATAACCCCATCAAAAAGTGGGCAAAGGATATGAACATACATTTCTCAAATGAAGACATGCACACAGCCAATAGATACATGAAAAAATGCTCGTCATCACTGGCCATCAGAGAAATGCAAATCAAAACCACAATCAGATACCATCTCACACCAGTTAGAATGGCAGTCATTAAAAAGTCAGGAAACAACAGGTACTGGAGAGGATGTGGAGAAATAGGAACACTTTTACACTGTTGGTGGGATTGTAAACTGGTTCAACCATTGTGGAAAACAGTATGGCGATTCCTCAAGAATCTAGAACTAGAAATACCATATGACCCAGCCATCCCATTACTGGGTATATACCCAAAGGATTATAAATCATGCTGCTATAAAGACACATGCACACGTATGTTTATTGCGCACTATTCACAATAGCAAAGACTTGGAATCAACCCAAATGTCCATCAGTGACAGACTGGATTAAGAAAATGTGGCACATATACACCATGGAATACTATGCAGCCATAAAGAAGGATGAGTACCTGTCCTTTGTAGGGTCATGGGTGCAGCTGGAAACCATTATCCTCAGCAAACTATCGCAAGAACAGAAAACCAAACACTGCATGTTCTCACTCATAGGTGGGAATTGAACAATGAGATCACTTGGACTCAGGAAGGGGAACATCGCACACCGGGGCCTATTATGCGGAGGGGGTAGGGAGGAGGGATTGCATTGGGTGTTATGCCTGATGTAAATGATGAGTTGATGGGTGCTGACGAGTTGATGGGTGCAGCACACCAACATGGCACAAGTATACATATGTAACAAACCTGCACATTGTGCACATGTACCCTAAAACTTAAAGTATAATAAAAATATATATATATATGAAAGCAGTTTAAAACTTACTTGTAAAAAGAGGTTCATATTGAAAGCATTGCTAAAAGGATTTCATCTGCTTATAATTAGCCACCTCCTCTGTCCCCAAAGGAAGGCCCAGACATCACTAGTATCTTGGGGCACAGAGAGTCTCCCAGCAAGATGTTGGGTCTCATGTGAGGATGAAATTCTTGATCGTGAAAAGGAAGATATATTAGAATACCAGGTTAGAAATCAAAGTGAATTTTTTTTTTTCCCCTGTAAAAGTCCAGATAGTAAATAATTTAGGCTGTGGGCTAAGTTCTCATGTAATCATTACCTTCTATGGCCCATTGTAGTGCAAAACTAGCCGTGAATGGTGGGTAAATGAATGGTCTGAGTTCAATTAAACCTTTATTTGTTGACAGTGAATTTGAATTTCATGTAATTTTCACATTAAAAGGATTAAAAGGCCTTTTTTTGTCCCTAACCCTAACCCCCACCCCCACCGCCGCAAAATGTAAAACGGGATGGTGGGAGGCTGGAATTGACGTGTGGGTCATAGTTTGTCAAACTATGCTGCAAAGGATGGAACTTTTCATTTGTACTTTTTTCAGGCTATGAGGATATTTCAGTACCTTGAGAAATAGACTCTTCTCATACACGCTGCAAACATCTTCTTAACTGGTTGCATCATGCCAAAGGAGATTACACATATTACCAGGCTAAGCTTTTCAAAAATGTTTCCGAGAGAGTCTTACAAACAAGACAAAAGTCTAATTCTGGGTGGTAACTGAAGTCAGTGATAATTCTGTTTTACCAGCCGTGATATTCCTTGGATTAGGATACTGTTGAATGCTCCACTGTGATAGTCATAGTAGTAGTCATGGACCCGCTGGAGCATATTTTGTTAATAGACCTGGTTCCTAGGTTTGACTTGATGGTTTTTGCTTTTTAGTGTTTAGTAAAAAACTACCTTCTGCTCAGTTATACTGCTGGGCTTAGTAAATTGTGACCACAGGGTGGTATGGTTCTCTTGTTGGTGTTAATTGTTGCTAAATTGAAAGGAAAAATCTTCTGTACGTAATGAGAATTTACTCCTCTAATTATGATGCTAAAATGGTCCGGCCTTCTCTAAATTGATTTTTCTGTAGTGCATTATTAAGATTTATATAGTATTACATCTCAGTGCTTTAAACCTTGATGCTTTGTAATCTTTTGTTATGGTTACAACAGGAATTGTATAGTTTGTAATTGCAAGAATGCTAATAATTAGGACAGCATTTCATAGAATATATTTAGCCACTGGTCTTGATTAAAAAAAAAAAACACTATATATAAAAACTACTAAAGAGTATTTACAGCTGGCTACGGTGGCTCACTCCTGTAATCCCAGCACTTTGGGAGGCTGAGGCGGGCAGATCGTCTGGGGTCAGGGTTCGAGACCAACCTGGCCAACATGGCAAAACCTTGTCTCTACTAAAAATACAAAAAAATTTAGCTGGGTGTGGTGGTGGGTGCTTGTAATCCCAGCTACTTGCGAGGCTGAGACACGAGGATCGCTTGAACCTAGGAGTTGGAGGTTGCAGTGAGCCGAGAGCATGCCACCGCACTCCAGCCCGGGCAACAAGAGGGAAACTCCGTCTTACCAAAAAAAAAAAAGAAACAACTGAAAGACAAAGATGTCTTACCTTCTAATAGTTGCAAAGTCATAGACAAAGTTATTGGCCCAAGATTTTTTGTCTGATTTTATGGGATTAATGTAGGGATAGATAAAGAAGAGCAGGAATGTCAGATGGTTAGGAAATACAAATTATTAGAAAAGCAGCCTCCTATTGAAATAGGTTAAAAATATTATAGACGGAGAGTTGAACATGTTCCAGGAGCTTTCCTATACAGTCATGTGCTGTTTAAACTATGGGGATATGTTCTGAGAACTGTGGTATTAGGTGATTTTGTTCATTGTGCAAACATCATAGCGTATACTTACACAAACTTGGATGTTGTAGCCTGTTATGCACTTAGGCTGGAGCCCAAGCTCGTCTTCTTTGCACTCTCCCCTTTCCAGGCAAGCCTATTGCTGGAGAATGTATGGACTTGGTAATGATTTATGGGATATAGAATTTAGAGAATTATTGTCAACTGGAACACAGGAGTTAAGAAGCATTCTGAGTACAAGGATGTGATCATTTATTATACCCCCTCCGTCCTCTCTGCCTTATTTTTGGATTTTCTTCTCTGTCTCCCCCGCCCTTCCCCTTTTTAACCCATTCATCACGTAAAGTTTTCCTTCATCTTGTTGGTTAACTTATTTGTCTAATCACCTCCACTAAAATGTAAATTTAGAGAAGAGAGAGCGATCTTATTTTCAGGTTCATTCTGTATTGTGAATGCCTGGATAATTGCCTGGCACATAAGTGCTCAATCTTTATACCTGTTTTAGCTTACTAGAATGGGGGCATGGTTTAGACGGTATATTTGATTTTCCCTTAAATATGATGTTTGATAAAGATAGGCTGCGAAGAGGAACCTTACTAATGTAAACTTGCTATATTATTTCCTTTCCTAGGGCGATTGTGTTGTTACAGTGCTGCTTGCTGAAGAGGACAAAGTTGAAGATGATGTAGTGTTTTACTTGGTATTTTCAGGTTCCACCCTCCGTCACTGTACAAGTACTCGGAAGGTCAGTTCTGATACATTGGAGACCATTGCTCCTGGTAAGTATTTGAATGGGATCCTTACTAGCTTTTCCTAGTTCTTAAACACTTTTATTCTATGTTTATCAATATAGAGTGACAGGAAGAGTGAAGTGTAGGCAGTGTAAAAAAATTTATTAGTTTATAAAGCAGTTTGAATATCTGGTCCTGCTGGTATTGGAGCAGATTGCCAGTTTTTTATTGCTGTGCCGTTTTATATGTATTATTGTTGTGTCGGCCACCTACCAAATTCTGTAAATTATAACTTATTTAAGAACTGGGATTATGACAGTTGAAAGCTGGTTTATCCTCCTACTTGGTAAAAATGATGTTGAAAATTCAAGGATTTAAAGATTCTAGAGAGTCTCTAGGTATATTATTTCCAAATTTTTATGGACAAGAAATAAAAGAAGGCAGTCAGGATAGATACCGATTGCTTTTCTGAAGAGTATTAGGTGTCCTTCCTTGTAACCCACAGCTCCAGTCATCTTGTTTCCTGTGATGTATATCACATCAGAAAGGCTTCCCTAGAACTTGAGGTCTGCTCTCTAGCAGGTGCCATCCAGTATCACCATTGCTGAACATTTATTACGTGTTGGTGGTGGGGAGAAACAGCTTCTTAACCTAGGTATAATTGATCAGTCCGTGACTCAGTTCTCATTAGGAAAGGAATTGAGGTAAGTTTTATAAACATAATACTTCCTATACTAGGAGCACTTTAGGGTTAAAGTTTGAGGACTGTGTGTTTGTATACCTGTGTGTGCATGTGTATCTAGAAAGGGCATATAAGTAGATACAAGGAGACTGCAAGCAGATAAAAGGGAAAAGGCAAATATAACAAGCATGGCCTGTGTCCTAACTGTGATCCTCAGTCACAGATCCCAACAAAGTCTGTTCTCTTGGTGGAGAGGGATGTACCTCAAAGCCCTTAAGCCTTTACTGGTAAGGTCCTTAAACCAGGATGGGCAGCAGGCAATTAATTTCCCAGAGTCGCTGAACTTGATGACAGCCTGGAGCTCTAAGTTTGTACCAAATCCTTGAACATTGTCCTCAGCCTACCTTTCTGAGCTCTAGTTCACATTTCTTCCCTTGACTTTGATTCTAGTACCTCTTTATATATGTCTATATAAGTACCCTTGCCCTGCCTACCCAAACCAAGCAGAATGTATATTAGACTCTGCGCCTTTCCTCTAATTTGGTCCAAATCCTGGGAAATCATTCCTGACCCGTTTGCTTTGGCCCTGGATTCCTACCTAGTACCTGGCTTTTCTTTCATTTTCTACGAATTGTCTCTCCGCTTAGCCACATTCCAGTATTTTCCATCATGCTTATGAGGTCTGATAACTCCCCCCTTCCCATTGGCCTGAACATTCTGCTTCCTACCTGAATTTAGTCAGGCAGCTGATATGAGGTGCCTCATCACAGCAGAGGTGACAAAAGGATTAGAGTCCCTGAAAGACCTTTTACCTCTGGAAGGCCAAATGGAGAGTAAGACAACACTTTTAACATATGAGCCTTTGATATGTGTGCAAGGGTATCAATGAGATCCTTAGTTGGTGTAGTAGAAACTCTATTAACTAAGCAAAGGAGATTCCTGACCAGACCCTATTGCTCTACTTATCGCATATGAGATTTTTCTGGTTATTTGTCTTTTTCAGCTACTGTCATTTGGCTTAGTTTGGTAATTTATTGTGGAGGGGTAGAGATAGAGGCATTTTGGGGGTTAACTTGTTTTGAATTTCTTGTTTATATTATGGGGTAAATTCTTTAGCCTGGACCTAAACGTCTTTAAATCTGCCTTTGTGGACTTAGACTTGTGCCTTCCCTTCCTTCAGGCCCTTACTCAGCTATCACCTCAGTGAAGCCTTTCGGTCCAGCTTATAAAAATACACAGCTGCCGCCTCTCCACATTCCCTATCCCCCTTTCCTGCTTTATTTTTGTCCATTGTACTTTTCAACTTCTCACATATATTTTACTTATTTATCTTATTTATTTTCTGTCTGCCCCAACTAAAGTGTTAGCTTTATGAGGACAAGGATTTTTGTTTGGTTTCCTCACTGGTATATGCTAAGAAGGTAGGAAACTGTCACTTGATAGAACAACATTTCTACTGTGTCACACATCCTGCTTCCCAGAAGCTGCTCTTCTAGAAAGATGTGTATGTATGTGAATACACCCATACTCACACTCACATGTAACCCCCTCCCCGCCCTGTTTTTTTTGTTTTGTTTTGTTTTGTTTGTTTGTTTGTTTGTTTTAAATAAATTCAAAAGGAGTCTCTGGCTTGTTGAGTTGCATTTTTAGCTTGGAGAAGGAGTCCGATGATTTTTGTGCATCAGTTAGCTGCATTGATAGCCTCAGATTTCCTGTTTGCTGAGAGCAGTGCTAGATTATTCAAGAATCTTCATGGAAAGTCCAGTCTTCGTGGAAAGTCCATGCAGTGCACTGTGCATCCCAGTTCCTGGATAAGTGTGCATGGTCTGTTTGTTGCAGCAGCTACTGCCTACAGGGATGTCTCTGCACTCTTTGTGCTTATGTGTGGGACGAGCTCTGCGATTCCTAGTCATTTTGGCTAAGAGAAGAAACAGAGCTTTGTGCCTTGTTCTTGCCCCCCATCCCCCACCCCAAAAAGGAGTCATGCTCTGTTGCCCAGGCTGGAATGCAATGGCACGATCTTAGCTCACTATAACCTCCATCTCCTGGGTTCAAGCAATTCTCCTGCCTCAGCCTCCTGAGTAGCTGGGATTACAGGCGTGTGCCACCATGCCTGGCTAAATTTCGTATTTTTAGTAGAGGTGGGGTTTCACCATGTTGGCCAGGCTGGTCTTGAACTCCTGACCTCGTGATCTGCCCACCTTGGCCTCCCAAAGTGCTAGGATTACAGGCATGAGCCACCGTCCCCAGCCTCTTCTTGCTTTTATTATTATTATTTTTTTATTTTTCATGTTTCATCCAGATTGCTGGCTCTGATTTTTCTTTGAGTTCTCTGTATGTTTCACTGTGTTTTGTAACATTTTAGTTTTTCCTAAAACCAAAGGATTGATTAACCCTCAAAAGGCAGCTACTTTTCGATGTTAGTCTGTAACCTTTTATCAAATCAATATTTCCCTAAATAGGGTTGACACATAGACATTCTAAATTATCTCCTAATAAATTATTTTGACTTCAGATATTGAAATTGCAGGCCTGTCTCCCACCCATCTCTGTTTTCTCTCTCTCTTTTTTTTTTTTGCATGTTTTGTAATAAGTCCTACATTGAAGTGTATATGTCTGTCTATCCCTCCCTCCTGCCCCCTCCTTCCCCATCCCCCCCGTGTGTGTGTGTGTGTGTTTGCATGTGTCTGTAATTATAAAGAAGTTGTTGTTGGTGGGATTGTAAACTAGTTCAACCATTATGGAAAACAGTATGGCGATTCCTCAAGGATCTAGAACTAGATGTACCATATGACCCAGCCATCCCATTACTGGGTATATACCCAAAGGATTATAAATTATGCTGCTATAAAGACACATGCACACGTATGTTTATTGCAGCACTATTCACAATATCAAAGACTTGGAATCAACCCAAATGTCCATCAGTGACAGATTGGATTAAGAAAATGTGGCACATATACACCATGGAATACTATGCAGCCATAAAAAAGGATGAGTTTGTGTCCTTTGTAGGGACATGGATGCAGCTGGAATCCATCATTCTTAGCAAACTATCACAAGAACAGAAAACCAAACACCGCATGTTCTCACTCATAGGTGGGAACTGAACAATGAGATCACTTGGACTCGGGAAGGGGAACATCACACACCGGGGCCTATCATGGGGTGGGGGGAGGGGAGAGGGATTGCATTGGGAGTTATACCTGATGTAAATGACGAGTTGATGGGTGCAGCACACCAACAAGGCACAAGTATACATACGTAACAAACCTGCACGTTATGCACATGTACCCTACAACTTACAGTATAATAATAATAAATAAATTAAAAAAAAAAAAAAAAAAGAAGTTGTAAAGACCTTTTAAAGTAGTTATGATGTGATTTCCCCTCCTTTTTAAAAATAAAGTATTTTAAGCATAAGTAGTAACATCTTAGAGGGCAGGTAGGTGGAGACTTTGACTTTCTACTTTATCTATCTTTGAATTTTTTTTTTTTTTTTTTTTTTTTTGAGATGGAGTCTCACTCTGTCGCCCAGGCTGGAGTGCAGTGGCCGGATCTTGGCTCACTGCAAGCTCCACCTCCTGAGTTCACACCACTCTCCTGCCTCAGCCTCCCGAGTAACTGGGACTAAAGGCACCTGCCACCATGCCCAGCTAATTTTTTTGTATTTTTAGTAGAGACGGGGTTTCACCGTGTTAGCCAGGATGGTCTCGATCTCCTGACCTTGTGATCCACCCGCCTTGGCCTCCCAAAGTGCTGGGATTACAGTCGTGAGCCACCGCGCCCAACCTGAATTGTTTAAATGTTTACAGTGAGCTTGTTATTTGTATGATACATAGTAATTTTCGATGAAAACATTTTGATTGCTGAAAAGAATGTCTTTTCTTTTGAAAATAAATCCATCTTTGTGTTGATTAACACTGGAGGCCAACCACAGCTTTATAATAAAATATTACATTCAAAACACCTATGAAAGTAGCTCATTCAAGAATATAATTTGCTTTGAAATGTAGCTTGAGATGGAAATATACTTCTAATAATGAAAGGTGTTGCCTTAGTAATAAATGAAAATAATATTCCATTATTGTCCCTCCATAGAAAACAAATAAAATCCGAAATGACATTTTAATTAACCAGTGATTTTTCTCGAGAGATAAAGCTGAGATTTGTTTTTTTAAGACCTAGGTAGGATTGGCAAATAGTGTACAGAAATCTGGACATCCTTTGAAGATAACTCTTGGAGTGAGATGGGGGCATAGAGTACTGTTTTATTGTGTTCATTTTTATTACTGAAACTGTGAATTTAGACCAAGTAGTGATTTCAGAATAGGAGATAGAACAGAATGTTTAGTGGTTTTTGTATACTGTTTTTGTAAAAGACTTTGGTGCAGAATCTTTCATAAAATGAAATCTTTTTTCAGCCATGTCTGTTGTTTATTTTTAGAATTCATAGCAAGTGTTCTTGTTTGAAGAACTGCAAACCTTTATTGACTCCAAATTTGACTCAGCTCTTTTATATTTTCCTTTTCTTTTTCACTGATAAGGGAAGGTACTTTATAAAGTAGATTTGTCATTAAAAAAGAAAAATACATTTACCTGATCAGAAGTTCTTTTGGGTTTAAAGAAAAAAATTACAGCCCAGATTACAACAAATGGTCTGAGTTATAATGTGTTATGTCTTTCTTTTTCTTCCTTTCTCTCTCTCTCTCTTTTTTTTTTTTTTGGAGACAGAGTCTCAGTCTTTTGTCCAGGCTGAAGTGCAGTGGCACAATCACAGCTCAGTGCAGGCTTGACCTCCCAGGCTCAAGTTATCCTTCTACCCCAGCCTCCCAAGTAGCACTCACCATCATGAGTGGCTAATTTGTGTGTGTGTGTGTGTGTGTGTGTGTGTTTAGAGATGGTGTCTCCCTGTGTTGCCCAGACTGGTTTCAAACTCCTGGGCTAAGTGATCTTTCTGCCTCCACCTAGCAAAGTGTTGGAATTATAGGCATGAGCCACCATGCTTGGCCTTTTTCATTTCTTGTGAACCAAGAATTACTTTCTAGCAGCAGATGTCCAGTATTACCAAATTGAATAGCATATTTGAAAAGAAGATGTAGATTTTTAATTTAATGTACTTAATTAGAGAATTCTGACACCCCCCATCCCCCAGCCCAGCCCTGCCCCTGGCAATGCCTGCCAAGGTAATCAGTTATTTTTATTGGACTTTTTCTATAACAGTCTCCCTATTCTGAAATATCTTACTATAAAGCTTTCTTTAGACAGATGAAATTTTAAATTCTGCAAAACTTAAATTACTGTCCGAATGCTAGTTAGTATATATAGTGGTTATACTGGAAAAACAGACTGAGAACTAGTTGAAAAGCAAAAAGAAATCCGTTATCTGCTGTCCTTAGTTGTAATGTTATGAGGTAAGTATATATTTCATAACTTTGGAACCATGAACACAGCACTGGAATCCTAGGGCATACAATATTAAGGGAGTGATATCCTCCCAAGGGGGTGAAAGTTGCCTTTTGGGGAACAAAAAAGACTTACTGTGTGTATGTAAAACACAGTTAAACAAATTTGTGGTGTATCTGTGGTATTAAAGTTTCATGAAGTGAGGGGTGAATAGAGAATAATGTCTGAAAAGGCTCTTTGGGGTATAACAGAAGAAAAGGCTCAGAAACACTGCCTTAGAGGTGTCAGCTGGAATATAGCAGAGCACATTTTTAGCATTAAATCTCTCCTTCCTCCTCTAAAATGTACATGGTGAAATTCCTGTGCCTACTCTTTGTTCTCTTCTGATTAAATACTCCTGTACACATAGAGACATTTTACACATATACCAAATTTGCACACTACCATTAGGTCACCAAAACCCAGCAGTGGGTGTGTACTTCTGCACAAAATCCTATTTCTTATTAGAGTCTGGATCTGAAGACTGAAAATTTGTTTCTTTTAACCCTATCGTAGACACTTCAGAAGAAAGAAAAAGACACCAAACTTTTAGAGACTTTGATGCCAAACTGAAGTAATCAAGATATTATTTTTATATTTTCCATCATTTTTTCTCTTAGAAGGTGACGTCTGTGTGGGACTGGGCTTGGCTGGCCCAGCACTTTTAGGGTTTCTTTTTGGATAGCTGATGAAACAAAGTTCCTATTGTTTCATCCTCAAAAGAGAGGGCCCAGATGGGATGCATTCCACTTTTAGCTTAATAGGAAATGAAGTAATTCTTGGGCTGTACTTCCAGCAGTTTTGTTTATCAGTAGCAATATTTCGTTTCCATGGGTGCGGTGCTCCATATAGTGAGAAGGAGCCTGCCGGAGAGCTCTCCCAACCTCACACACACACACCTCCTGACCTGCCAGCATAAAAAAAGGTGCAGATTAGATGATTTTAAGAGGACCATCAGTAGTTAAGTTTTTGTTTCTCACCTAGGTGCTCCTGTGTTTTTGTTTATTCTTTCCCTCCTCTCTTTATTTTGTTATTTCTGCAGTGCCAATGGCAAGCTTTGTTGGGCCATGCTGCAGAAGCTCTTTGTAGAGTGTTAGGGATCTGTTTTCCTTGAGTTTCCTAAACAGAAGCACTTTAATAGCTAATGATAAAAACTACCAGTTT
Source organism: Papio anubis (assembly GCF_008728515.1). Lineage (NCBI taxonomy): Eukaryota > Metazoa > Chordata > Mammalia > Primates > Cercopithecidae > Papio > Papio anubis. The sequence continues at coordinate 103,579,379 of NC_044982.1, read as the reverse complement.
TAGATGCCCATTTTATGCCAGCTACTTTGTGCACAATCCATAAGGTTGATGGTGTTCTCATTTTGTGTACAAGGAAAACAGGCTTCAAGATTGAATGACTTTCTCAGGATAACCAAATCTGTTGAAGTGGAGCTGGAGTTCAAACCTAATATTTTGTACTTGACAGCTAATTGCCAGCATACTTGAGGAGGATCCCTACAATGTACTTAGCTGGGAGCAGACTTCTCCCACCCCATAATTTATAAATATAAATTTATATTTATATTTATCTTTATATATTATATATTAAATTTATATATATATTTATATTTATCAAGTCTTGTAAGTGGACTTGATAGTATGAGAAGTTCAGATATTAATTCATAATTTAAAATATGGAATTAAAGTTTGGGCCATGTTTCTTCCAATAGTTTCTCTCTCTCCTTCCCCTCTATAAATCCTCTAGAGTAACTGCCTTCAGAAATTCAGTAAAATTTTCAAAACTTCCCTTTTTAAAAAAAGATTGGGATTTTTATTTTCCTTTCTTGTTACCAGGAAATTGAATGAAAGGAAAAACGCCATGGAACTAATTGAAAATCCTGCTATTGTTCTTCCTACTGCAGCTTCTGTTTTTATGCAGAAAGTTAGATTGTGGTTATTATATCAAATTGGATACAGTTTCCCATCCCCGTGTCTTTGCAGTGTAATTGTAGACATTGTTAATAACCCTGCAGTCTTTATGTACAAAGGCAGTCATAAGACTAATGGCCCTCTTGCAAATAGTCGTGTCTCTAGAGCTAATTTATGATAGTAAGAGGTTTGGTGTAGGCCTATGGGGTGATTTGTTTTATTATTGAGTCTGTATTATGTAACTTTTTAAAAAATGCTGATATCCCCCCCAGGTGCTTTATCAGAAAGGTTATAGGAATTAAAAAATAATCTTGAGAGCCACTTGAGCCTAATGGAAAACATTAATGTGAGACAGTAGGCCAACCTGGTATGGTTGATTTCCAGACAGTAGGGTGAGGTACTTTATTCTTGATCAGTAGTAATGCTTCCAATGTGCTCTTAAGTTTAATAAAGACTAATCCAGGAAACCCTGAGTTCCCCACTCATCTTTTAACCCTCAGGTTTTCTTTTGAAAAAGAAGCCTCTAATCATACCAAACAAATTCCAGATTTATGGCATATTTTACTTAAGATGATTCATAGTCTCTTCTTCAGATTTTGAATTCATATCTGAAGGGAAAACATTGGATTAACAATTGGACAGTTTCTGAGATATCTCTTTCATGGCTATTTCTGACATTCTTCCTTCTCTGTTATACAGTTTGATTTTCGTTGTACACAGAGCTGACAGTAGCTCACACATCCATCCATTCATCTGCTAACAAACTCTGCTAATGCAGCAGAAAGAGATAATCGTACTGGTGTTGCCAAGCACAACACCCCCACATGCACACACCCATTACGCCTTGTTCTGTTTCTCTCCCTGTAGTTCGCCCTCATCCCATTCTGCCTCAGTAAACAGTCATTTTAGCAATTCCAGACAAATTTCTGTGCAGATACTTTACTTTGGCACTTCACAGTTTTGGGTAAGGTAACATTGCTTCATCATGGCTTTTTGCCGTGTGAATGATGTTTACTTTTAGTGGTATTGTGACTCCCTTTCTGATTCAAGGGTTCAGGTTTCTCATCTTTGCATAGGCTTGAGGAAGGAAAGTGATAAGAAAGGAAAAGGACTGGTTAAATGGGTACGGCAGTGGATATTCTGTTTTACATAGTGTAATCTCTCTTCTAAGGCACTGTGAATTTAAGGTTTGAAAGCATAATTCAATTTGGATCTCAGATTACTTACATCATCATCATTGAATTGTGAAATTTTGGTCTTTATTGACATTTATTCAAATCTACCGCAAAGGACTTCCAGAAGTTTACAGATTAGCTTAATTTTGGATAAATGGTACAATGCTATATATTGATTCTATTGACGAACCACAGCATTTCTTCTTTAAAGCAGTTCTCCTGACTGACATACATATCACTCCATCCATCCATCGTTCATCCATCCACCATCAGTTTATTTGGAAATTAAGTGAGGCTATGTATGATGTTTCAGGTGATAATATTAAAGAATTTAGGAGGCCCCTTCTAGATTTTATTTATTTATTTATTTATTTGTTTGTTTATTTATTTATTTATTTATTTATTCAGAGACAGGGTCTGTGTCTCCCAGGCTGGAGTCCAGTGGCACGATCTTGGCTCATGGCAACCTCCGCCTCCCAGGTTTAAGCGATTCTCCTGCCTCAGGCTCCCTAGTAGCTGGGACTACAGATGCCTGGCTAATTTTTGTTTTTAGTACAGACAGAGTCTCACTGTGTTGGCCAGTCTGGTCTCAAACTCCTGGCCTCAAGCGATCTGCCTGCCTTGGCCTCCCAAAGTGCTGGGATTACAATGTGAGTCATCACACCTGGCCTAAGTCCTTCTTAATTGCCATCTCCTTTGTGAAATCTTCCTGCTTTTGCCCACATATGGAATGCACCACTCCTCTCCCCAAATTGCACTGTATTTAGATATTTAGATATTTTAGATAGGAAAGTTCTTGTAGAAGTCCTCTCATTTTGACTTATGTTGCAGTTTTCTGCATCTTGTTTGATTCTCTGTTATGGACCTTAAATCTCTGAGGAATTGAGACTCCTTACTTTACTCATCTTCACCTTCTGATCATAGTGCCTGGACTTGATGGATGTCTAGCTTTTAGCTCTTGAACAAAACTGAGTCAGATGTTAGAGAAATATTTTAAAGGAAACATTTTCTGCTAGAAAAATAGACAAACCTTACTAAAGGAATCATTTGGCTTGTTTCTGCTAACATTGATGTCTGTGTAGTTAGGCTGGCTGCCCTTCAAAAAAATATTGCTTTTTCCCCCTAATTCTCTTTCATATATTAAATGTATAAATACCACGTATATATTATTATAAAGTGTGCATGCGTATGCACATGCTCGCGCTTGCACACACACACCAAGCAGAGGATGTTTCGGCTTCCTACAGCCTTTAGAAGGAATTCGACTTGGAAGGCAGTGGGACTATCGTGTGGATTCAGTGTTCATGTGAAGACTTATCTTCATGGTTCATGAACCAATTATTCTTGCTTAAAAGTCATACTAGCCCATCATTCCAAGTGTTAGGCTCCTCTCAGGCAGGGACTTAGCTCTTAGCCTTCTTCCTCTTCAAACACATTGCCCTATTGATAGGCAATGTGATACAAAACCCTTGCCTCCTGTTATAATAGACCATGTCCTTTGGCATCAGCCTTGACTCTGAATAGTGAATTCTGCACCTTAATATCTGTGTAACATGGGGCAAGTTACTTCTTTAAGTCTCAGTTTCTAATCATAAATTGAGGACAATACATGCCTCGTAAAATTGTTGTGGAGAGAAATGACTCAGATGCCTGATGTGTACTAGGTACTTGCTTGGCAAATACTTCCTACCATCCTAGAAGTACACAGCAGTGAGAGATTTCTTTTGCCACAGGATGAAGGGCTTAAGGAGGCCCTTGGGAAAAAAGCATGTGGAAAATCAACTTATTTATTATTCTGATAACATGGAAAAAACATTGTCTCTTTCAATGAAAGACAGCAGAAAGCTTAGTTTGTTCCAAGTCTGAAACCTCTGTTGGCCTGTGCCCGTGGTATGGAAATTCAGTCTCAGGGACCATATAAAGGGTTTCTCTACATGCCCTTAGCTGTAGAAGAGTGGCCTGAATGTTAGAGATTCAGGGAAGTGGCATGTGCATGGGGTGCCCGTGATTAATCAGGCAGAGCACGAAGTGGTATCACCCAAACAAAAACATGAACTGTACTTTCTTTCCTTTTTTGTCATCAGAAAGATAATGGAAGAAAGATGATGATAGGAGCATAGTTCTGGCTATTTGAGATCAGTGTGTGAAAACAGGGGAAATACAATACGCGTTGTGATGAGTATATTCTGAATATTGGAAATATTTAATTCTGTGAGGCTAAAAATTCAAAAGAAAGCCCAATCCTCCAAGAAGGTCTTACCCGTAGACATGTGGTGTTAAATCTTGCTGACCTGACTTCAGCCGAGCTCTTTGGAGTGGCATGCAGTTTTCTGCCTCCAATCACCACTCCTGAGGTGCCTGCCAGTCTGTACACTGGGCACCATGGAGTCCTTGGCATGTTCGCGTTTCCTGAACTGGGCTCCCAGCCACAGCATTGCATTATCCTCATGCAAACCAGGTAATTTCATTGAAGTCCTCATTACATTAGTGGCTGAGATGGGGAAAGAATGTGTATCTGAGAACAAAAATCAATATTTATTTTTTAGGCCTTGGATTGCTCTTAGTAGTAAAATAAAATCAAGTAATTGTGTACTTTTCCAAGTGCTTCATCATGTGAGCCTTTGTATTGTGATAATAAAGCAAGTGCTAGTGAATCTGTAAAATTCTTCCTATATAACTTGTATGAGTGATATTTTTTCCTGTTATGTTTTCAGATCTAATTTAGTTCAGTAGCTATTGGACTTTCCATCGTATGCTAGGCCTTGCCGGTCCTTCAGCTTTCATTCTTAAATCTGTTTAAACTGAATAGCCCTTGTTGATATTCAGAGCCTGTTCAGTTCCAGATACCATATTATAGGCATGGTGAAAGCTGGGGTACAGAGTTTTTTGTTCTTTGTTAAGGGAACTCATATTTGCAAATAATGTTAAAAGCTGAAAATGGAGTTTTAAGAAGTTTGGAAAAATGCTGTCAGAGCTTAAGAGGAAGGAGGGGTGTTTTTTAGGAGGAGAAATTTGTATGTCATGAAATAAGAGCTAAGAGGATTCACCAGCGTCGTTTCAGCAGTGAGGCTCTAATACTGTTTTCTTTGCTGCCTGTGTTTTCTTTAGGTCATGATTGCTGTGAGACAGTGAAGGTACAGCTCTGTGCTTCCAAAGAGGGCCTTCCCGTGTTTGTGGTGGCTGAAGAAGACTTTCATTTCATCCAGGATGAAGCGTATGATGCAGCTCAATTCCTGGCAACCAGTGCTGGAAATCAGCAGGCTCTGAACTTTACCCGTTTTCTTGACCAGTCAGGACCCCCATCTGGGGATGTGAATTCCCTCGATAAGAAGGTAGTGCTGGCATTCAGGCACCTGAAGCTGCCCGCGGAGTGGAATGTGTTGGGGACAGATCAGAGTTTGCATGGTGAGAATTTATATGATCTGCAAACAAACTTTAAGTTTGTGATATTTCTGTTTTTGTAATGGGGCTGCTTTTCTGTAGTCATCATATTCAGGTCTTCCACAGCGACTGAGTAAATCTTAGAACTACTGTAGGAAGGTGGCCTCCATGGCATCTCTTCTAAGTTCTTCAGCTGAGCTGTTAAGCATGTTGTTGCAGCAAAATGACCCTAGGGACTACCCAAGGAGAGTGGCACATCACCTTCTTGTGGGTCTGGATTTCAGACATGATCTCTCAAGTATAGAAAGTGACACGTTCTTCGTGAGGAGAGCAGCAGAGTTACTTTTTGGTGTTTAATGATCAAAGACATGGTTTTCATTATTATATGCTGAAGTTCTCTAAGATAGCCTGGAAGTGAAGGGGAGGAAAGATTGGGCAGTGAGTGGGAGGAGCATGAGAACAGGGTGTGCTCTGAGAAACCACACACTTCCTTAACCAGGTTAGTGTCACTCTTACTGACTTATCTGTTGGCCCTCTCTATGAGAATTCACTGAAGAAAGGACTTTTCTTTTTTTTTTGAGATGGGCTTTTGCTGTTGTTGGCCAGGCTGGAGTGCAGTGGCGTGATCTCGGCTCACTGCCACCTCCACCTCCTGGGTTCAGGTGATTCTCCTGCCTCAGTCTCCCAAGTAGCTGGGATTACAGGCATGTGCCACCATACCCGGCTAATTTTGTTTGTTTGTTTTTTTTAGTAGGGACAGAGTTGCACCATGTTAGTCAGGCTGGCCTCGAACTCCTGACCTCAGGTAATCTACCTGCCTCAGCCTCCCAAAGTGCTGGGATTATAGGCGTGAGCCACTGCACCCGGCCAGAACTCCACTTTTTCAAAAACATTTACATAGTAAGTCCTCTTACTCAAACAAGGGTTTTCCCACATAATTCTAGTAGCAAATGACATCTACTTGATGTTATAATTGTATAGATGTTTTAAAGTGAAACATAATGTGTACCTGGAGTTCAGTAAGTAACATCCGGTTTCCCTTCTGAGTTCAATCGAACAATTTAGGAGTCCTGAGATAGAGATCAAAATGTTTACTTTATTACTGATGAAATCTAGATTGGAAGCCTGATGTTAGAGCTCCTGCCAGAAGGGTCTGCTTGTACTTTCTATGTCTTCAGTGAAAGAGCTGGTCAGTCACTCCACGGCCCTGTAGAGTCTACCCAGCCTTGAGTACTGAATTTTGTTGGGTGAGCACACTACAAGTCGCCCTCTCCACAGATGAGCAGTTCCTGAGGAGGAATACCCACAGGGGCCTGAGCCATGGCATAGTTTCTACACTCAGACGAGTTTTGTCTTCTTCCACGGAAGAATGGTAAAGAGGTCTTTGCCAGCTTTGATTCTCTTAAATCTACTAAATATAACAGTTAAGACTGTGATCAGCCATCTGAACAGTGTCCCATACTATCAGGTGCATACTGTCAGATACTACCTGGATAGTCCTGCCCAGGTAAAACTTGAAAGGAAGTATCAAATCAAGGAAGAAAGGATTTGTCCTTTTCTTCTTCTTTTTTTAAGTATAGTGTCCAAGAAACTTCTGTCTTGCTAATATTTAGAGATCGGAATATTTGACATTATATAAGGTGTGAGTGCCTCTTCAGAAACCTGGTGATGGCCTTAATACCTCTAGCTCCTTCCATTTCTGTATTGATACGGGAATGTGTATTCTGACTGCCTTTCACAAAGTGTCAAGATAGTACTGCGTTAGTTATTTGTGGGGCTTATGGTGTTTTATGGTTTTGTTTTGTCTTGTTTAAAGAGGGGTCCAGGAGTTGGATAGTTTTGTTTATGTTACCATGATTAAAAACAACTATTAGAAACAGCAAACATCTGAAACTTTGGACATATCACTTCCTCTCTCTATTTTTTTTTTTTTTGGTATGGAGCCTTGCTCTGTCACCCAGGCTGGAGTGCAATGGTGCAGTCTCGGCTCACTGCAACCTCCACCTCTTGGGTTCAAGTGATTCTCCTGCCTTAGCCTCCCAAGTAGCTAGGAATACAGGCACATGCCGCCATGCCCTGCTACTTTTTTTTGTATTTTAGTAGAGACGGGGTTTCACCATGTTGCCCAGGCTGGTCTTGAACTCCTGAGCTCAGCAATCCACCCGCCTCAGCCTCCCAAAGTACTAGGATTACAGGTGTGAGCCACTGCGCCTGGCCACTTCCTCTCTTTGGGCCTTAACTTCCTTGTCTTTAATAGGAGGGAATTGGCCAGCTTTAATATTTTTTGTACTGTCAGTGTACTGGTAAATTTTCTGTTGCACAAAATTGCTCAAGCAGTGCTAACAAAGGCCAAACCAAATTTGAACACTTAAGGAAGGAAATACATATTAAAACCACAATGAGATATCAGTACACATTTACCATAACAGCTAAGATGAAGAATACCAAGTGCTGGCAAAGATGAAGAACATCTCTTATGTTGCTTGTAGGAATGCAAAATGTATAACCACTCTGGAAAAATCTGGCAGTTTCTTTTAAAGTTAAACATACACTTAGCATATGACCCAGTAATCCCACTTTTGGGTGTTTATCCTAGAGAAATGAAAATCTATAGTTACCAAAAAGTCTGTGCACAGATGTGCTCATAGTAGCATTATTCACAATCATAAAAAACTGGAAATAACCCAGATTTCCCTCACTGAGTGAATATAGAAGCAAACTGTAATATATCCATACAATGGAATACTACTCAGCAATAAAAAGAAGCAAACTGTTGATGTGTGCAACAACTTGGATGCATTTTAAATGCATTATGCTAGGAAAATGAAGTCACTTTCCAAAGGTTCCATACTGTATGATTCTATTTATATGATATTCTGGAAAATGCAAAATTATAGAAAAAAATAACAGATCAGTAGTTGCTAGGGGCTGGGAGTAGGGGAAAAGTCTGACTGCAAAGAGGGATCATGAGGGAATTCTTCGGGTTGTTGGAGTTGTTTTGCATCTTGTTCGTGGTGGTGGCTATAAGAATCTATGCATGTGTTAAAACTCATAGGAGTGTACACCCCCAAAGGTGAATTTTATTGTACATATATTTAAAATAATAGCAAAAGAAATTGTGTAAGTTAGTTGTATATTTTGCATGGTGAAATGGATGCAAGTGACTTGATAGAACTGTCTTTAAGTCAACAACTGGGATCAGGAATCTGATTTTGTGTGCTCAATTCACATTCTGCAGTTTAAATTGTTCTATTAATTGTTGATTAGAATCTAGGAACACTGGGTACAGTAAGGGGAGAGTAGCATCAGTTAAGAGTTCATCGTGCCTGCTGTTGAGGGACGAATGTAGTGGAATAGTCTGTTCACGTGAATGAGTTGAACATCAAATACTTTTAAATAGGTATTTAAAGGAGAAAGGTACAAAGTAACCATGATGCCTGAGGTAATACAGATAAATAAGAAACCTTGTTATGTAACAGGACTTCTTGCTGTTGAAAGCTAGGATGTTTACAGGTATGCTAGCCTAATACTTATACAAAATAGCGTGTAAGAATTATGGCTAATCCTCCTTCTGTTATAATTGTTCAGTTGCAGTGCTTTTTAGCTTTCTTCAGGTCAGTGACTTCTTTGGAAATTGCTCAGATTTCTCCTCAGAAAAAAATGTTTATAGTTGCCTACCTGCACACATTTACATATGACAAATTTCTTAAGTCTCCCTGAACTTCAGGCATGAGCATGAAGTTAAGAATTCTGGGTTTAACTTTGCTCTTGCAAAGTGGGGAAAGCAGGGGCATTGGAGTCAGTCTGTTTGCATCCTGGCTTCATTGCAAGAGTTTGTGCAAAATACTTAATCTCTCTGTTACTTAATTTCCTCAATCTGTGAAATGGAGGAAAGTGTATTCTGATAATGTGTGCTAGTTTGTAAGCTATTCATTTTGAATTTACCCTTTAGAGACAAAAAAACATTGATGTTATGCTTGTTACAAAAATTAATCTTCACTTTAAATATGAACAGGAGGGAATTTGTTCTTTTGAATCTTCCAAATGTTCTCTCATCCCTAGTTATATAAACAAGCTTCTGCGTTGTACTGTTTGCCACAGTTCTGCCTTAAATGCAGGTGATAAGGATTCATCTGGGTGCAGTGTGAGTGGAGGGGCAAGGACATTTTTTCCTCTGCGTTTTTCAAGTCTCACTTAGTTTCTCAGCTTGGTGGTTAGTGAAAATGGTAAATTAGGAGGGTGTTTTCCCTGAGAGACCCTTGTGCAGTAGCAATCAGCATAACTCCCAAATAATGTAGGGTGGGCCCACTGCAGACTTGCTCTAGAGGAAGCAGGGAGAAATGTCCTGGGGGAAATCTTCATTCTTATTTACTCATGATATTGTATAACCAAGTGAAAAAAAGATATGATCATCTTTGGGGGCAAGAATTCTCCCCTCAAAGAGAAATTTGGGTGGAGAGGTGGAAGACAGGTTTAGGAAAAACTACAGTAAGAACAACCTGTGTAGAATTCCCAATTCTATGTATCTGATGTTGGTTAATAGGTCGCCCACCATAATCTTTTGATGATTCAGTTCCCACCCACCTTCAGAGTGTTTGATAGCTTTTCATAAAAATTTTTTCTTGGCTACATTAGTGTTTGTGTATTTTTTCAGCTATTATCACTGCTGAAAAGAAAATAACATATTTTAAAACTGCTAGTGATTTTTTTTTCCTTGGCAGAAGATTAGTATTTATTGATCCCAAGACTAGTAGTGGCAGGAGTTGAATTCCAAAAGGTTTTGTTGCCTCTCAAACCTTGTTTTTGTTACAAGGTTACAAGTCTCATTTTTCCACAACCGCATTTTCTCACAGTGGCCTGTTCTCCTTGCTTTCACATGTAGCTGAGAATTCCTGCGTCATGTGGGACTTTCGGTTTTTTAAGAGGTAGTCCAGAATAGTACAAAGAATGGTGATTTTGGAATCATAGGTATAGATTCGAAGAGTACTGTGAGCAGGGCTTGCTGGGTGGATTGATGGGGTAGAAAAGTGGTCCTTAATTATTGTACTGATCTCAGAACTTAGAACATTTTACTTAGAGAATCTGACCATTTATAAAAGACACAACTCTCTAGCAGGCTCATCATGCTTGAATACCTACTAGGCACATCGACTTTTTTGTAGATCTGAGGGAAGGTGTGTGACAGGTGTGTCTAGCATATAAATAAATAGAAAGCAGGACATGAGACATTTTCTACCTTCCTTCTCTGTGGATAGAAGCGAAGCCTACAGACATCTTTCCAATTAAGTATGGTTAAACAGGATAGCCAGCCAACATGGGGTCTATGAAGTAACATTACAGCATAAAGAAAAGGGTAAAGTATCATAAGTATTCAGATGGAAGATTTTCCGAGTATGCTTTCTGTAAGAAACAAAAAAATTTAGATGATATTTCCCATTTGTCCTTTAAAGAACTCAATAAAATCAGATTTGTTATTAAATTAGAAAAGGAGACAGCAAGGAGAAAAGTAGGTTTTGTGAGTATATCAGTCACTGTTCAAGTAGAGAAGCAGAACCACTAAGAGAAATAATATGTTAAGATTTATTATAAGGAATGGTGCCTTAGATTGTGAGGCCTGGCTAATAAGTCCAAAATTTGTAGGGCAGGATGGGGAAGGAAGATCATGGGCAAAGTCAGCCCACCAACATGGGCCAAAATATCATGTGAGGAAGGGGAGATTGTGGGTGAGATGGAGCTCCACAGGCACAGGCTAGTGCTGTCCTCCACAGGTGGGATGGAATCCCTTCTCTCCAGAGGAAACCTAAGCCCTGCTTTTAAAGCCTTCCAGTTGATACAGTCAGGCCTACCCAGATAATCCAGGATAACCTCCCTTATTAGATCAACTGGTTAGGGGCTTTAATTACATCTGCAGCAAAGCTATTGTTATGACGACAAGGATGGAAGGGGAGTGAGTTGGCAAAAATGATGCAGACATCCAGAATCCTAAAGCACAGTTAATTCACACTGGGGACAAAGGACCCAATTGATACTGTAGGAAAGGCCATTAGTGATCTAAAAAAACAAAGTTGAATAACTCAGAATACAGAGGAGTACTGATGTAGAGAAAAGAGAACAGAGATTGATCCTAAATTATTGAGCTCTACAGTCTAAATACGAAAGGAAGAAAGCAGTGATGGAAGCTTTCATGCTCTTAAAACAACACAGACTAAAGGAAACTACATTCATATATTCATTTGTTTATCCCTTTGCACCTTGGCCTCTTCTACAAACCTAATTCACGTGACCCCTGAATCAAAAATGTGTGAGGAATTAATGGGAGAATACCTAAAACTGAGAGTATATGCATGCAGTGGACTACTCAGCAATGAAAGGAAATGTACTACTGCTATGTGCAGCAATGTAGATGAGTCTCAAACATGTTCATCAAAGAAGCCTTACACAAGAGTATATATTCTATGATTTCATCTATATGGAGTTGTAGGACAGGCAAAACTAACGTAGGTGAAAAATTCAGAACAGTGGTTAACTCTAGGAATAAGGAGGAGAGGAATAACTGGAAAGTGGCACAAAAGAACTTTTTCAGATGTTGGTAGTTTTCTTTATGTTGATACAGGTTTGGGTTCACATGTATATGCATTTGTCAAAATTAATCAAATGGATATACTGTACCATTTGCATTTCATTGTATATGTATAAATCACCTAAAATTGTAACTACATATTGAATGCTGGTTAATTATATGCACGCTGAAGTATTTTGGGGTGAAGTGGACTGATATCTTCAACTTATTTTGAAATGCATAAAAATAAGGTGAGTGGATGGGGAAATAGAAGGAAGAATGGTTGGATATATATAATAAAGCAAATATAGAAAAACATTAATTGTAGGATGTAGGTTGTTGAGTGAGTGTCTGGTTATTTGCTGTGTAATTCTTTGAACTATGTGTACGTTGGAAAAGTTAATAAAATGTTTGAGGAAAACATAAAAAGGTGCTTTTTAAACCACATTAGCTTAGCTTGCTTGTATGATTGCTTGATTTTGTCTTTGTGGTTTTATTTCCTAACAAAAAGAAACAGGGTGGAGTAATGGAAAAGGTTTTTTTTTTTTTCTTTTTTTCAAGACAGAAGAACTTTCCATTTTAAATCTTGATTCTGACTCTGGGCAAGTTATTCTATGAATCTGCCTTCATTTGCACAGTGAAGATAACCAGGTCTCATAGGGTTACTGTGAAGATAGAATGGAAAAAGTTGACATAAACGGCCTAGTCCAGTGCATGGTGCATAGCAGGTCCTCACTACATTGTTTTCTCCTAATCTGTTATCCTCAGAAAGGGTCTACACAAAAGCAGATGTGGTACCAGTTGCTAAGACTTTAAGAAATTGAGAGAGGATGTAGTGCAGAGGTCAGGGCATCAGCTTCTGAGCAGGCGCGTGGCCGTAGTATTGGGATTTCTACTCAAATGCTGAGCTGACTCAGAACAAATAACAAATCACAAGAGTGGTTGTGGGAGGATGGTAAAGAAACAACTGATTCAAGGTTGGAAATAACTAGCCTCTAAAGAATCACGGATTTTCTAGTTAGTGCCTCATTAGCTCTTTTGTTTTTGATAAGGATGTCAGAACAACTGTAAGACACAAGTTAGATGGTGCTATTTGATCTTTTGTGAGGATTCTGTTTGTCCTTTTGTCTGGCCTTGCTACCTGCTCAGAGGTGTTGATTATTAAAATTTGTACCTGCACATGTAGTTGTTGCTTCTGGGGCATAATCTTTCCAGCCACATGCCTCTGGTTAAACACCCTATAAATCCTGAATTGGTCCGTGCATATACAGTTCTGTAGGGAAAATACACAATATGAAAAATTGTGCTTCCAAGGAAATTTAACTTGGAAATAGAGATACCAGACTAATACACAGATGACATTTGGAAACAGCATAATTCAGTGTAAAGTCACAGCTTCAAAAATCTGTTGATTCCTTTGTGATACTCATGTATAGAAGCATTTGAGGACTTCACAGTAAGGAGAAAACCACTGGGGTCCAAGAAGTCTGAGTGCTCAGTGAAGAAGTTTAGACCCGTGAGAAGCCATGAAGAATGAGAGATGATAGCTGAGGTGAGGCAGGCACAACTTCAGGGTGCCATTTCCAGCTCCCTGGAGTTGAGTGTAATACAGCCTTGTGGGGCCATATGTGGCATCCCTGCAAAGATCTTAGTTCGTGTCATCCTAGGTTGGGCACAGAGGACTGCTGAGGAAGAGAGTATTGCTAGTGAACCTTGAATGTAATTTGATGTCCCAAGAGGACAGTGAAGAGAGCAGGGAAACGGGAACTGGGATTTAATGAATATCTACTAAAGCCAGTCATAATACTAGCATTTCACCTACCTCTTCTCATTCGGTACAACTCTATGAGTGAGGTGTTGGTATCTCACTTTAGGGATGAAGAAAGTGAAGTTCAGAGATGTTACATGAATGGCACTTGGTCACACAGATGGTAAATGCCAGATTCGAACCCAGATTTGTCTAACTACAAGCCCTTCCTCATTCCATCACTTTCAGAGTGACTCACTTTACTAAGAGGGAGCCTTTATTTCAAGTGAAATAAACATTTTCCTTTCTGCAGTTATTAATGGATTGTCTTAAAGTTAGTCTTCCTTATTGTGCCAGAAGATTTCTTCCTGTCATTAAACAAATAAACAAAGCTGGCAGTGCCAGAAATTTGATTTGCCCTTATTGTGGAGGAATAAAAAGACCCATGTGTACTGAACAAGCAGAACCTGTTTTTAGTGTTTAACTAGCCAACTCCTGTCTGGGTGTTCTTTTAAAAAGTAATTATACCATTTATGATACACCCATTTAAGTCCCAACAGCTATTCCCCCTTGGACCTCATGTTGTGGGGCTGCATTTGCTTCTGTTATTATTATTTGAGTAAAAGGATGTGTGTGGGGGTCACCTTTATATGCCTGCCTGTGAAATTGGTTGAACAAACACTGTATATTAAGTCAGAATACAGAAATGGCCTGATTCTCTTTGCAGGGCTGTGTTCAGTTGAAGATTTTGTGTCCTATACTTTCTCAGCTTTTGTAGCTTTGTTTTGCCTTTACTTGAGGGCTGATTCTATCTGGCCACAATAAAGCTGTTCACACTGTACATTGTAGCTTAACTTTACAGTCTTAGGCTCTTGGAGACAGTAGTGCTTACATAACTTGTCTTTATCTTTGTTTGCTTTTTGTTTTTATATTTTCCTCACTTATGTTCCTTTTCTTCCCCATTTACAGATGCTGGCCCACGAGAGACATTGATGCATTTTGCTGTGCGACTGGGACTGCTGAGGTTGACGTGGTTCCTGTTGCAGAAGCCAGGTGGCCGCGGAGCTCTCAGCATCCACAACCAGGAAGGGGCGACGCCTGTGAGCTTGGCCTTGGAGCGAGGCTATCACAAGCTGCACCAGCTTCTAACCGAGTAAGTGCTCCTTCTCCTCATTTCCCTCCTCTCATCCCCAGCCCCACCCCCGATTCATAGGAGTACCACCCACTTGGCATCTCAGTGTGTGTTTGCCACAAATTAAAACCTCAACTCTGTACCTTGCCTTCTGCTGGGTGTTTGTAAGCTTGCTCCTGCTAACCACTTCATTGTCTGAGAGAGAAACGTAAGTCACGTTACCATTTTCTCTCTCCTCTACCTTCCTGCCTTCTTCAATTTGTATCTCTTACATTTTACTATTTTACTCGAAAGTCAGAATGAGCCTTGTCTGTGGAGGTAGCATAACATTACCAATGTATACAGTTTATCCTGCTTTAGTACAAGAGGAAACAGATTTCTTATATATTTTTTTCTGGTATATCTTTAAGACTTGAAAGAGTTAATTGGAAACTAGTACTTCCATATAATAATTGCATACAGAAAATATGGTAAACAGTTAAGTTTTGGATTGAATGTAATTTCTGTGAATAAAATTTGAGAACAGTGGTTTCTTCATATGAATGGCAATAAAAAGCAACTGAATTGTCCTGGAAATGTGCAGTAGGAAATCCTGTCTGTCTTTGGGCTCAATTATTATATGTCCTGACTCTTTAAAGAGTTCTCTGGAGGAAGGTTGTTAATCAAAACATTTGAAGAGCGCTCTTTTTTTCTTGTATAAATAAAGAAACAAATGCACTAGAGCAGCCAAAAGTTTTTATTGGAATGTTTATATAAAGAAGTTTCAAGAATAGTTTCTGTTGTTTAGTATATTTTTTATTAGTTTTGTGGTTATCATCATTATCTTTTCCACCACATTATCTGAACAAGTATAAACCCCATTGAATCTATGTTCTTTAGCAATTGAGGGACCTGTGCAAATTGAGTCAGTATTAGCAAATTTTCAGATATTTTTCTCATGCCAGATTTAATTTGTGCTTTATGTTTTACCATTTTTAGCCGTGTATATAGTCTGGAAGGACCAAGAAGAGATCTCAGAATGTAATGCTACTTACGGTTATATAAACAGCTTTTTCTTGCTTCACTTGCCAAGCTTATAACTTTCCCCATCACGCTAAACAGACGGTTCTTTGCAGAAAGCTTTCTGATGGGTGCTCCAGATACAGTGGTGGTAGGAGGGGCACTTATCTCAAGTGAGCTTTGGATACCTGAGCTCTCCTAAGACAGTATTCCAGGGAGTGATACGTTCTACTCCTTCACACTCCCCATCTGGCCAATGATTGGATTCATTCTACTGTTAGCCTTATGGCTTCAGGAAGAGAGGCCTTGTTTCAGAAGTTGAAACAGTTAACTCCACATAACTATTGTGAAGTTCAAATGCATTTCCTCTAAATTTGATTTTTTTGCTGGGAAGCAGAGTTGGTTAAGGACTGCCATCCAAATGGGGAAATAAAGTGATTACAACAGCTTCATTATATCCTTGGACGGGATGTCACAAGACTGTTATTGCAGCACAGCTTTAAGGAAACTAGAGTGTGTTTGTTCTTAGACTTTTTTTTTGCTTGCTTTAAAGTACTACTTCTGTTACATGTGGGAAAGCCACTACCTCCTTTTGAAGGGAGACTGGTAAGGGAAAACCAACCTGAGAAATCTCCAAGTAGAGGACCCTGATAGGAGAGGATGAGCACCTTGCTGCAGATCTAGTTCTTTACTTGAATTCTGGGATGTTACTGTTCTGAAGCTTAGGAAAAGTGCTGAGTCATAATTAGCAATTGAAAAATGGAAAGGGGGCGATTGTCCTAAATCACACAGTCTGAGTGTGATTCTAGTAGAATTTGGTAGAATTTCAGTTTTTAAAGGATCAAGAATGATCATCATTTTGTTATTGGTTTTCTTTTCTCCTTTCCTTCCCCTTTCTTTTCCTATGTACATAACATAAAAATGGTTAAAATCGTAAATTTTCAGTACAGCATTCAGTGGCATTCAGTACACTCACAACACTCACAAAGTTATGTAACCATCACCACTCTTATTTCCAGAACTTTGTCGTCACCCAAACAGAACTTCCTTTCCCCCAGCCCCTGATAACCTCTGTTCTCCTTTCTGTCTCTAAGAATTTGCCCATTCTGGGTACCTCATATAAGTGGAATCATGCAATGTTTGTCTTTCTGTGTCTGTCTTTCACGTAGCATAATGTCCTCAAGGTTCACCCGTGTTGTAACATGTGTCAGAAAAATAATATATATTTCAAAATTGCTAAAAGAATATATTTGTTACCACAAAAACATAAGTAGCTGAGATGATGGATATGTTACTTAGCTTGATTTTATCTTTCTATAGTATATACGTAGATTAAAACATCACATTGTACCCCATAAATAAATTTATATAATTGTTATTTGTCTGTTACCAAACACACACACACACACACACAAACACACACACACACACACACACACAGAGCCAAAAGTGGAAACAACCTAGATGTCCATCACAGATAAATGGACAAACAATGTGGTATATTCATATAACGGAATACTACAGCCTTAAAAAGAAAAGATCATCTTTAACAGATGAAACTGAGATCCAGAGAGACAAAGTGGTTGGATTGGGATAACAAGGTGGCAGGGCCGGAAATAGAAGCCAAAAGACTGTCCAGAGCTCTTTCCTTCCCCTCCTGGGATTCTTAAAAAGTGGCCCAACAATAGATTTCATGGGGTCTGTATCTCTTGAAATTATAAACGTTTATGCACATGTTTTTCTGAATAAAGCATTTGTTGGTGAGATTCATGAAGGGGTTTGTAGAAATTTAAGAATTGCCACAGTGTATGATGCTGTCTTTCTAATAGTTTATTAACTTTTGACTTTGCGTATCTTCTTCCCCATCCTGCTTTTTAAAAATGAAATTGTCCACATATAAGCCTGCCTCTTTTATTGCCTCTTTTCAGTTAGTATGAAATTGAAGTATGGCTATGTACATTTTACATTTATTGAATAACTAGTTACATTCTACACTTTACTGAAAAGTCAAGCTTATTTAACCCCATTTGTAGCCCTTCCAAAGTACATTTGTTGTTTTAATTCTTTGGTACTTTACCTTGTTTTTTGCTTTTTAATTATTAAGTGGGGAGTGGAGAGCCAGAGTATTGTGCTGGTTAGGGCCCAAGTTCTTTTTGTGTTTCTTTGTTCAAGGCTTATTTTGATTGCCAGTCTATTTTGATAAACCAAGTCTTACTTCTGTGAAAATTATGATTAGCCATTCTTGGACATGCAAGGATTTTCTAAGACCTATCCCTTTAGAAAACGCTTGAACTTTATATTAAATCCTACCAGATAGTAATAACTACTCAGGACATTTTTTACAGTTGCCCTTTTTTGTAACCCATGATTGTTAACTTTCACTTAGTTCAGTGTTAGGGAAGGCAGAGCTTTTGTTGACTTGCTGTTTCGCCTTAGCTTATATTTAGATATTACATTATGAATATGAATGCATTTGTGATCTGAAAATTCATCTTAAATACATTGTATTTAAGTTTCGCCTTAAGTAAATGAAAGAATTCATGTAGGGAGCATAACTCAGTGATTGACATATATGTTATCTCTTATTTCCCTTTCTTTAATTTTCTGTCTTGCCTGAGAAATCTTAGCCCCAGAACAGTACCCAAAACATGTAGGCCTACTTCTCCTTTAGTTAGACAATCATCTCCTCTGATTTGAGGCCCCCACCCATCGTCACCTAACTAGTTAGTGATGAAGAGAATAGGTAAAGACCCCAGTTTGCAGGCTCTTGGTTTCATGAATGCTAGGAAGCGACAATAACAGATGAGCGTGGCATTGTAGTTATCTAAGAAGAAAATATTAGAGGCAGATATTATTGGATCTGGCTGATCTCTTACATGTCACAAAGTAGAAATCTTGGGATGTGGATCACCCATGTTGGGGGTAAGAGGGAGCTTGAGAGTAAGAGGAGGCTCCAGGTAGTGACTAGGTGTGCAGACTTGGAAGTCAAACCTAGGTTTGCATTTTGACTCTGCCATTTGCAGCCTTTCCTCACTAAGCCTTGATTTCTTCATCTCATAAATAAAGGATAATACTATCTACTTCCTGGATGATAACCCAGTCTCTAGTGTATGCAATATGAAAAATTAGGGCTTATTTGTCATACAGATTTTGGTTATTTTTGTGGAGCAAATAAAGGTGCTATAAATATTTCAGCTTGGAGAAAGATGGTAGTATAGTATGGTAGAATTGCTTACGGATTAAAAGCTTAATTAAAATCTAAGCCTGCCTACTTAGTAATTAGTGTGACTTGGAAAATGTCACCTATCCACTGAGTCTCATGTTTCCCCTCTCTTAAGGATAATATCTGTTCTGCCTACATCACAAGGTTATTTAAACTAAAGAAAGATTTGTGCAAATACTTTGTTAAACTCTAAGATACTCTGAACGTTTCTTATAATTATATATTAATAATAATAATGACAGTAAAATTAGAGTTAATTGATCAATGAAACTCAAATTCCAGTTGATTGGTCTACCAGATACCTTGTTTTGTAATATTTCTTGTAGTTCTCTGTGAATTAAAGTTAGTAGAGAGATTGGAGAATTGTGGTTAGACTGGCTGGTTTTGAATCCAGGGTCTACTTCTATGAAACTGCATTATTTATCTTGGGTAATTCACTTAACCTCTCCAAACCTCAGTGCATTTTTTTTTTTTTTTTTTTTGGTCTCACAAGAAGAAGAGGACTATCTTCAATGGGTTGCTTTGAGAAATAAATCAAAGAATTCATGTAGAGAGCATAATTCAGTGATTGACATAAATGTTACCCCCATTTCTTTTTTTTAATTTTCTTTTCCTTCTAATGCCTATGTCAGTTTTTCATACCTTAGGGAAATTTTACCAGAATCTTGTAGTATTTTAAGCATCATTTGAATATCCCTAGTTGATATAAGTTGGAAATTATTCCCTAGTATAATAGATACTACTTTAAATAAAATCAGTTTGGCCCTCTGATACATGCTGTGATGTTGATGCCTGTAGATTAATGGAGCAAGGAATTCTAGATGGATAAAGAATCATTTACAATCCTTCCACCCTTATAAGAAGAGTATTTCTTTTAAGAATTTCAGCTCTGGAGTGGTGGCATACAAGTGTTGAAATATTTCAATTGCCATAAGAGCCAGTTTAAACATACTTGTCCTCATAAATGTCATCTTATTTTTAGTATCAGCTGAACAAATCTTCATTTATTGAATGCTTATACTGCCCTAGAAACAGTTTATCTGTTTATGGTTTCTCATCTGTTTATGGTTTCCAGTCTATGTGTTTTTTGAGGAAAACAAGGTTCTTATAATAACTATACATTTATATTACCCATTATATGACTTTTAAAGTATGGTTGATTACATTCAAGCTACCATTTTACATAGGGTAAGTATTGTCATCTCTGATTGATTGATAGATTGAGATTGACTATCGCTGTCACCCAGGCTGGAGTGCAGTGGCATGATCCCGGCTCACTGCAGCCTCTGCCTCCCAGGTTCAAGTCTCCTGCCTCAGCCTCCCGAGTAGCTGGGATTACAGGCACACGCCACCACGCCCGCCTTATTTTTGAATTTTTAGTAGAGACGGGGTTTCACCATGTTGGCAAGGCTTGTCTCGAATTCCTGACCCCAGGTGATTCACCCACCTTGGCCTCCCAAAGTGCTGGGATTACAGACGTGAGTCACTGCACCTGGCCATCTCTGTTTTATAATTGAGGCCAGAGGTAAAGTGACTTGCCCAAGGTCTCGGTTCACAAGATTGCAAAGTAACGGAACCTAAAGTTCACCGATCTATCCAGATTGAGAGAACACATGTGAATGATGAACACAGACCCAACCTGACAAGCACTGGTTACTCAGTCATGATTTACTGTAGTAGGCACTGTTGGCCCCTCTCAAAGGGTTTGTGCCGGTAAGTTCTCAAGTCCTTCTTACAAGACACTTACACTTGAAACCTAGGTGTAGGGTTAGGTGGTAGAGTAACTGCTCAAGAATACATATTTCACAATGGAACCAAGTGCTATTGAGCAAGATGTTCTGCCAACATAGTAATTTTGCCCTTTTAGATTCGAGTACTTGACAAGTTGAGTCCTCAGTAGCCCATCTGGTGCAAAACAAGTTTGGAGACTTTGCTTTTGCATAGTAAAGCAAAAGATGAAACAAATATACAGACTTATCTTAAAAATAATAACCAGAGAGGCAGAATTTGGGATAACTTGACATCTGGCCAAAGTCCCATTCATCAGTCTGTCCATCCCTTCGTATCTGACCTCCTTTGTCACTGTGTGATCTAGGTCTTTGTGTCTTGGTAAAGATAAGGTTGTAGAACTGAGTGGAAACTAGAGAATGGGGGAAGACACTAACATTTATTGAATATTGAATACCTGCTTTGTATTATGCACAGTACTACCTTGGTGCTTTACGTGTGTTTTCATTTAAAACCTCTCAGCAAACCTCAGGTAGGCTAAAGCAGCTTGTCCAAGGCCCATATAGTTAGTCGCTATTTTCACAGCCTGTCTTTAGGTTGTATTCGGATTTATTCATAGAATTATTTGAGGAGGCATGGTTGGTAGCTTTCTCAGGCTTTTAACCTAATTAGTTTATGATGATTAATACTCTGGTTCTCAGTGCATTTTTTTTCCCCTCAGTTTTCAGCTGGGAGACTTCAAGAATTTTGACATTTTACATTTTTTAAACCATTTAACTAGTAATCTCAGGATTGCGTATCTGGCAACATGCTAGAAAATTGTGAAATGTACTTCCTGAAGATAATATTGTACTTATAGAGCAATTTATTGTATTCGTTGCTAGGTGTTTTGTGTAAATTCTCATATATTTATCCTCTCCCCAACCCTTTGAAGGTGGGCATTTTATCTCCATTGCACAAGGAAATATAATAGCCACAGCTGGTAAGTGATGGAAGAATAATTTGAACCAGATTGTAACTCCAAGTCTCATGAACTTTTACACTCCCTTGGGCTTTCTAAGAAGATGAATAGGAATTGAAAGTTGGTTGGAATCACAAAGCCATTCCAAGTATCTTGTGTTTCCATACACTTCTTTTCTCTCCCTGCGGAATGACATATATATACCGAGCAAGGTATGTGTTTGTTCTTGATCACCATATAACATTTAGACTTCAGAGTGGTCAGAGTTGTGAAATAACACTACTTAATCTGTGGTAACAAATTATCTATGGCAACAGCATGTGATTTGTTTCTGACTTCACTCCAGGCCTACGTGGAAGAAAATACAGACCTGGAATATAGGGCTTGATAATCATGTGTGAGAAAATGAAGGATCAGTTGATGGCGCCTTCTACTCTTTAAAAACTACATATGGTTTTTACTTGCTCAATTCTAAAGTTTTCTTAAAGGCATACCAATAGAAAGCATGACTTCAACATTTTACCTGCTTTATTATTGGCAGAAATAGAAGTGATTGGGGAAACAAGGGAAGTGATTAGAGAAACAAGAAAAAAACTAGGTGTGTTGAACAAACAGTTTCGCTAAAATCAATATTTGGCTGAAGCAGAATATCACCAGCATAGAATGAACTTACATGATACAAGAATAAATATGAGGTAGTAAAAAATACAACCAATCCTATACGTTTATTAATATTTACCTGTTCTGTTTTGAAAGTTTAACCTTATAGTAGGAGAACAATTTCTCAGCATTACCAGCTTCTAGATCGTTCTTGATTCATTAAACAGCATATGCAACTTCTCCTAGCACATCAGTAATGTATCTATCTAGTTGAACTACAGACAGTTGTAATTCAGGGAAATTTTTCAGTAAAATGTTCTAGAAGGAATTTTGTGTTAGGATTCTGGATTTAATAAATCACAAAAATCTTTTAGCTGCTGAAGTTGGTTATTGTGTAATAATCATTTTGGCAAGGTTTTGTTTAAATCTTTAGTGTCCATAGACATAAATAAGCAGCAGTATTCTTAAGTATTTTTACTAAAGCCTATTTTGTTTCATTAATGAAAACAAAATGTATTTGAGGTACCTAATATTTTTCCTAACACTTTTAAAAAATACATTTATATCTGGATTGAGGATGATTTATCATAGTTTTTTGGCTTTTTTTTTTTTTTTTTTTTTGACAGAGTCTCGTTCTGTCGCCCAGGCTGAAGTGCAGTGGTGCAATCTCAGCTCACTGCAACCTCCGCCTCCCAGGTTCAAGTGATTCTCCTGCCTCAGCCTCCTGAGTAGCTGGAGCTACAGGCGTGTGCCACCATGCCCAGCTAATTTTTTTGTGTGTTTTTTCACCGTGTTAGCCAGGATGGATTTATCATAGTTTTTATACATTATTTTGGCCATTTTTTCTTATAAAATTTGGAGATGGCAATGTTGACATTTTGCTCTTAATTTTATTCTTATGTGAATGATTTTCAAATTGAACTTACCCTTGAAAGACCATGGCCTAAATGGAATATCTGCAATCAAATGATTCTTCTCCTGCCTCAGCCTCCCGAGTAGCTGGGATTACAGGCACTTGCCACCATGCCCAGACTGTTTTTTGTATTTTTAGTAGAAACGGAGTTTCAGCATATTAGCCAGGCTGGTCTTGAACTCCTGACCTCAGGTGATTTGCCTGTCTTGGCCTCCCAAAGTGCTGAGATTACAGGTGTGAGCCACCGTGCCTGGCCTAACATCTGTAATTCTTATACCATTTAAATTTTGATAAACATTTGTTGGCTTAATAAAGATAAAATGTTCTTCCTAAGGTTATCTAGCTGGTACACTGTCTCTTAATATTCATTTCAACTGTCAAACTATCCATTTGAAAACTCTAGTTGTTTTTGCATATGACATTAACAGTTTTTACAGTCACTGATTCTTGTAGCATTTTATTCTTATAGTACATATTGTACACTTTCACTGGCCAATATAATTTCTACATAAAAAGCACATAAGGAGATTTGTACTTTAAATCAGGGGTCCCCAACACCTGGGCTGCAGACTGGTACTGGTCCATGGACTGTTAGGACCCAGGTTGCACAACAAGAGGTGAGTGGCAGGCGGGCGATCGAGCATTACCACCTGAGCTCACCTCCTGTCCAGTCAGTGGTGGCATTAGATTCTCAAAGGAACGGGAACCCTATCGTGAACTGCATGTGTGAGGGATCTAGGTTGCATGCTCATAATGAGAATCTAATGCCTGATGATCTGAGGTGGAACAGTTTCATCCCAAAACCATTCCATCCTCCCCCCACCCCCATCTGTGGAAAAATTGCCTTTCATGAAACTGGTCCTTCGTTCCAAAAAGGCTGGGGACTACTGCTTTAAATTATGTAGAGAATGCTTACATAGTACTCCTTATCTTACTAGTATTTCTTGTATTGGTGGTGCTGCCTCACTGATAATGGTGGTAACCCTGTAATCACTTAATCCTTGTTCAGTAGGTATCCATCTCTTTGGCCTTAAAAATGGCAAAGCTGAACTTGGGTGCGTCCCTATTGTTTTACATCTCTATAGGCCTCAGTTTCTTCATCTACAAAATAGGGAAAAATATGTACCTCATAGATCTGTTAGGATTAAAGAACGTGTTTATAATGTTCTTAGGAGTTTAGATATCTCTTTATTTGGAGAGCTAGGAAGGACAATTCATTGGAAATATTTCAGGTTCGTATGAATATGACATCTCTTTTTAACCACCAGTTTCTGACTTACTGTTTTCTAGTCAGCCTCACCCCACAATTGTAACTATCTCTTGACCTAGTGGGGAAACTGAGCACCATTTTCCTCACAGATTTTTGGAGGATAAATAGTGGTAGGTGATGTAGGGGTAGTTGCCTGACAGTTACCCCACAAGCAAGATTCCCTTTTTTTTTTTTTTAAGTCTAATACTTGGAAGTTGCCTTCTTTTTTGGTTCATTAGAATTATACCAGCCCTCTAGTATACCACACAGTCACAATATATCGATCATTTCGGGTGGCCAGACAGCTAACACTTTGCATTCATGTTCATTTTATCCTCATGACAAATTTAATATTTTCACTTTACAGATGAGGAAATTGAAGCGCAGAGAAATTTAAGTATTCCAAGATCACAAAGATGGTAAGGTCAGAGTAAGGAATCAAACCAACTCTGTCTGACTTTCCAGCTTATGCTCTAACCATTACCTTATAAAACTTTTTTTGTTTAAAAGCACAAAATTTAGAACAAAGTATTCATAGACAGTATTTGCTCAAAGGATGTGCCTTCTTTTTCTTTGCACTCTCCTTATGCTAATTATTAAGGCGAGAGTGGCAGTTCTATGTTCCCCGCCCCCCGGCAAAAAAAGGAAGGAAGAGAGGAAAACTAAGTTTCAGTGCTAAAATATCTCGTGGCCCTGGGTATGCATGAATGCATATCTGACCATAACTAGCCTAGCAATGAGATCCCTTCAGATAACTAAGATACATCATTTTGAGGTGGATTAGCTATCCCTGAACCCCTACCTCTTTCTGGCATTTAGCCTCTCCAGCTCCATTTGAGTAGAGTTGTGACTGGTTTTGTAGAACTCGTTAAGGTTTGGCACTATTATGGTGATGTGGTTTTGAGAAGATAATGCAGTAGCCCTCAAAGAAGGAACTACGTGCTGCAGTTCCTTGTCAGAAGTAAACTTGGAGCGAAACACGCCTTTAGGAGGGGTGACTAGGCTGCTTTCCTCTACTTTTAAAGCTGTAGTATGAAGCCAAAACTAAAAGAGGATGGGCTTGCGATATTCGTGGTGCTTGGGCAGCCAAGTGTGAGTATCAGCTTCCAGATCGATGCTTTGTGAATCTTCATTGTTTATTCTGACATTTTCTCTGGCCTTTTGGTATAACTCAACCTGAAGCATCATTGAACTTCCCTGAAGAACTAGTGTTTTTAGGATCCAAAAGTGTTTTTTTTTTTTTCCTGCAGTTAAGTTAATTTGACTGGGTTTTTATATGTCTGTTAGTATAAAACCCCAATGTTTTCTTGAGTTGCAGCATGCTAGGCAAGGTAAGAAGGCAGAGGTTGATTGGTTGTCGATAATTGCATGACAGATAGAATGCTAGAAAATTAGTTGAAACTCATCCTGGGCTTATTGAATTTTGTTGTATAATGTACATAAACTGTGGACACTCGGTTTGAATACTGTAACCTTCTCTCTGAGAAGTGACTTCTAATTTGTGTTACTTTGCAGTTGAAAAACTTGCTATGGATTTTCTAAAATTTATAACAAAAACCCTAATATATTTTATTAGCTTCTGATAAATATTACATCAGATATCCAGTTAGTATAATTTGAATGTGGTTTGAAACTTTTTTAGAGGTAAGTTTCTTTGTGGATAGTGTAAGATGGCACATAAGTTTTAGAATTAGGTCTGGGTACAAATTGTGGCCATTTCACTTACAGCTGTGAATGAATTCTTGGGGAAATTATCCATTAAGTCTCAGTTTCCACACATGCAGAATAGAAATACACTGATACCTGCCTCAGAGTTTTTGTGAGGATTAAAAGTAGATAATAAACCAACAACATAATTGTTTTATTATCATTATCAAATATGTACTGTACATAATTTTATGCTCTGTACTCTTATATGACTGGCAGCACACTAGGTTTGCTTTCACCAGTATCACTGCAAATATGTAGTGCATTACAACATTATGACAGCCGTAACATCATTGGGTGATAGGGATTTTCCAGCTCCATTGTAATCTTATGGGACCATCGTTCCATGTATAGTCTGTCATAGACTGAAACATGGCTAAGTAGCACATGACTGTGGTAAATATTGTTAGCATCCTTCTTTTGTTTTTTCATTTTTGCCTTCCTCCCTTCAATGTTTTCTCACCCCTCCAAGAATAAAATCCTAGCTCCTACCAGGACTCACAAAGCTCTGTGAAATCTGAACCCGATACGACTCTTGAGACCTCATTTCATAACACTTTCCTCATTCGCATTGCTCTCTCTGCACAGCTACAGTGACTCTAACCTCCCTGGCCAGCTTATTGCCACCTCAGGATCTTTGCACTTGTGGTACACATTGCCTGATGTTCTTGTTCCCTAACTCTGCATGCTGGCTCTTTCATACCATTCAGGCCAGTTATTAGGTCACCTCCTCAGAAAGCTCTTCTGAAGAAGCCACCATTTCCAGTCAAAGACATTTTCTACCATAAGCACCTGTTTTATTTTCCTTAAATGAAGATTTGGATTTGCGGTTTAGACTACATGCAGAGTAAATAAAAATTCTCTACACACTTTTGCTGTAAATGTCTTCTGGGATTTTTGTATATACACTTCCCTTTAGAGAATATGTGCATTTGAAGTGGTTTTAAGATATGAGTGTTCAGTAGAATACCTCTTAGTGCCATTTTAAAATGTGATCTAAAGAAATATTTTGCTTTTATCTTTTCTTTCTGCTCATTAATTCACATAAACTACTACACTAAATTGCTTTAGAATGAATAGATTGCTTGGAATGAATTTTAAAATTTATTTTTTAACCCTCATTTCAGCCCTTAGTTCTGTGAAGCCTTGGTTGACTTGCCTAAACACTATTTATCTGCAGAACCTTGGCCTTGTTACTTGAAGATTAAATATGATATTTATGATGAAAATGCTCTGAAAAACTAAATACAGCTTTACAATCGTATTATATTTGTTATGTACTGTGATTTGTTCCTGATATTTCACATTTGATTCAGGGAAATCGTGTCAACACATTACAGAACCTGTTTTGTTGTTGTTTTTGTTGGGTGTGGGTTTTTGTGTGTGTTTTTGTTTGTTTGTTTGTTTGTTTTGAGATAAGGTCTCATTCTGTTGCCCAGGCTGGAGTGCAGTGGCCCAGTAATGGCTCACTGTATCCTCGACATCCTACCTCAGCTTCCCCAGTAGCTGAGACTACAGGCATGCACCACCATGCCTGGCTAACTTTTGAAAATTTTTTGTAGAGATGAGGTCTTGTACGTTGCCCAGGCTGGTCTAACTCCTGGACTCAAGTGGTTCACCTGCCTCGGCCTCTTAAAATGCTGGATTAGCTGGACTATAGGCGTGAACCACCATGCCCGGGCGACAGAACCTCTTTGTGTGATTTTTTTTTTTTGAGACAGAGAGTCTCACTCTGTCGCCCAGGCTGGAGTGCAGTGGCGCGATCTCGGCTCGCTGCAAGCTCTGCCTCCTGGATTCACGGCATTTTCCTGCCTCAGCCTCCTGAGTAGCTGGGACTACAGGCACCTGCCACCACGCCTGGCTAATTTTTTGTATTTTTAGTAGAGACGGGGTTTCACCATGTTAGCCAGGATGGTCTTGATCTCCTGACCTCGTGATCCGCCCACCTCGGCCTCCCAAATTTGTGGGATTACAGTCGTGAGCCACCGTGTCCGGCCTGACAAACCTCTTTGTAACATGACCGTTTCAGCTGATACTTGGATGCTTTTGATTTTAATAGCAATAACAACAATAATAAAGACTGGGTGAGACTGAACTTTTAAAATACTCTTACTATTGTTAAATTGGTTTTCAGCTTTGCTCAGGCCTATATGAAGTTTACCTTTGGGAGAAAATGAAACCTTGTCCAATGGGTCTATAGCTTATACCACATGCCATATTCCTATCTATGCTATGCTTCTCTCTTCTGCTAGTAACTTTTCTCCCTAGAACCTGTGCACATTAAATTTCATTTTTCCAGTAGTTCATTTTTAGAATCTTTGCTTCAGTGATGAATTGGAAAATTTAAAAAAATCTAATTTTTCATAAGTAATTTGAGAAGTTCTCTGACCCACCTTACCTGTTTATTGTGCAGTGCTATTATTAGGGTGAGTAAATCAATGTTACATGTTTCTGCAAAAGCAACAAATTACAGGAGAAACATGAGAAAAGTCACATCTAGTTTGTCCAAAAGACATTATCTTTTTATGAGGACCTATTTTATTAATGTAACTGTTTTTAAGTAGGATAATCAACTTTAATTATAACTTACGAAAAGTGCCCAATCAGGTCAGTGGGCTATATAAAAATACTCAAGGTCATTAGAAGCTTATTGGACTTGTTGAATATGGGTTCTTTTCTTGAATTTTAGTGATGATAACCTCATACATAGTTAAGTGAACTTCATGCCTGAAGATGGGGGTCCTGCCCAGACAAATGAGCAAAACTTTATCTTTTTTTCTGAACCGAAAAAGCTAGTTTACAGAGTGATGACTTCATTGTGATTACAGTTACCAGTTTCTGTAAGTATAGAACACATCGCTTGTCCACTAAGTTGGAAGCTTGTTAATCAGCTGATTTTTAACGTTCACCATTACACTGCAGTTTTGGGTTCATACTTAGTTCTTAATCTTTCTATCATATTTAAGTTTCTCATGATCTTCAGGAATAAAACTGAAAGAAATGGTTGTGCATTCCTTTCTCTCCTGGTTCTGTTATTTAAAAATTGGTAATCCTACAGGGTTTCTGTTTGATTTTGTTTTGTGTTTTTGCCCCATGAGAAAGCTAAAGAAACTTTTTGACCTTTTAAAGATGAGTGTGTACTCCTCCCTTCCCTTTCCCCTACCTCCTCCTCCTCCCTCCCTTTGCCGTCCCCTCCCCCTCATTTCTTGGAAATTTGACTTTCTTTTCTGTCATCGGTTTGAAATTACTTTATTCAGTTATATCATTCTTTCCAAGTTTCAGCTTATTTTGTAAGCAGTTCTCTTTTTTCCTGTTCTCATTACCACTGTTGTTGATCTTGGTCAACAGGGGTAATGTTCTCACTTTCAAAATAATTCTCAGGGGCCTGTGTTTCTCAGCCTCACTAAGTAGCATGAAGCACTGGTTAAACGGAAGACAGTTAAGTAGCTAGTAAGCCAATAACTGTCATGGAATAGACAAAGACACACAAGTTCTGACATGGAGCAACCTAGTTTGTGTATAAATACAAATTTAAGTAATATTTAAATAGAAATTTCTTTCAGTGGTCCCCAATTATTATTTTTTTTGGCACCAGGGACTAGTTTTGTGGAAGACAATTTTTTCATGGACCTGTGGGAGGAGGGGACGTGATGGTTGAGGGGATGATTCAAGCACATTACATTTATAATGCCCTTTATTTCTATTATTACTGCATTGTAATATATAATGGAATAATTATACAACTCACCATAATGTAGAATTAGTGGGAGCCCTGAGCTTGTTTTCCTGCAACTAAACAGTCCCATCAAGGGGTGATGGGAGACAGTGACAGATCATCAAACATTAGATTCACATAAGGAGCGCACAGCCTAGATCCCTCGCATATGCAGTTCTGGATAGGGTTCACACTCCTGTGAGAATCTAATGCCACTTATAACTTAAAATCACTTAGATACTCTGAGTCATCTGGGGAGTGAGAAGGTTGGAAAAGAGAAAGTACATTACTGAGTGAATAAAGATTATCTGGGATTGTTTCTTAGGTGAGGATCTATTTGATGTTGGTGTTGGTCTAGAGTGAACTAAATATAATTGCATTGGAGCCTAAGCTCAGATGTCTGCCTCATGGTTTATTTCTCCTGTGTTCGTTTCAAGGAGCTCCTGTGATACCTGCTGTCTCCGTCTCAAAACAAAAAACAAAAAAAAAACAGTAAAAATAAAATAATCAATTAATTCTCCCTCTTGCTTGCCTGTCACCTAGTCTAGAGTGCTGTGGTGAGACCATAGCTCACTGCAGCCTTGACTATTCACCTCAGCCTCCTAAGTAGCTAGGACTTAGGAGGTGTGCACCACCAGGCCTGGCTAATTTTTTTTTTGGAGAGAGTGGAGGTGGTCTTTCTGTTTTGCCCAGGCTGGTCTCAAACTCTTGGCCTCAAGCAGTCTTCCCACCTCAGCCTCCTAAAGTGCTGGGAACACAGGTGTGAGTCACTGCACCAGCCTATTTATTTATTTTTAATAATTAAGTTGTACATAATAATATTCATGAGGCCACGTAAGAGGCCACCTCCATAAGACAGGTTTATTTCATTATCAGATATTACCTCCTACATTATAGAATTTTTAATAACAGTTGCAGCTCATCCTCCGTTTTGTAGTCTGATAATTTCACTTTGTCATATTTTCTATTTCTATGGTCTTTATAAGTATTCTTGAGGCCCTCTTTTGTTTATTATGAGTATTTAAATTATTCAACTAATATTGAATATTAATTTCTGATTTTTAAAAAAATTAAAACTAATGAGTACTGGAGTGAGCCTTATCTTTTACCTACTGATTTTTTGCTGCTGTTAAATTATTTCCTTAGGCTAAATTTCAAGGAATTGTATAATTAGGTCAAAGGAAATGATGTTTGCAACTCCCATATTCATTGCAATGTGGCCAGTATTAGCTCTGCTTTTCTTTTTTAGATAACTACCACCATAGATTGCTTTAATGCAGTGTTTTACAACTTTGGCTGCACATTAAAGTCTCTGCGGGAGCTTTAAAAAACACTCATGCCTGAGGACCACCTCTAGGGATTTTGATTTGATAGATGTGATATGCCATCTGGACATAAGGATTTTTTTTTTTTTTTTTAAGACGGAGTTTTCACTCATTGCCCAGGCTGGAATGCAATGGCGTGATCTTGGCTCACTGCAACCTCCGCCTCCTGGGTTCAAGTGATTCTCCTGCCTCAGCCCCCCAAGTAGCTGGGATTACAGGCGCCTACCACCACACCCAGCTAATTTTTGTATTTTTAGTAGAGACAGGGTTTCACCACATTGGCCAGACTGGTCTCGAACTCCTGACCTCAGGTGATCCACCCGCCTTGGCCTGCCAAAGTGCTGAGATTACAGGCGTGAGCCACCATGCCCAGCCTCTGGACATAAGGATTTTTAAAAGCTCCCCAGGCTTTCAAAGTGCAGCTAAGGTTAAAAGGTTACTTTAATGAGATTGAGCTTAACATTGCGTCTGAAAATTGATTCCTTAGAGTTATTCGTTGAATCAGGTTGGTGGCTTAAATCTCATTCAGTAAGAGGAATCAACTAAATACCTTGATCATATCAATAAATATATACATGTCTGTCTAGTAGAAAATTGATTTAACTTTAATTTTTACTAATCTTGTGAATGTTGGTATATTAGATATTGATGCATGTATAACTAATGTAGTGGCAGTATGCTGAAAATCACTTTTTCAAGATCTTGAAAGCAGTACAGTAAGGTAGAACTAAAAAAATACAACTTTGGCTATTGGAGTAACGTAGTATTCCAGAAGTTATGGACTCATTGAGAAAAGGGAGTGAAGTAGCCCCTCAGGATAAAAAACAAGAGAAAAATGACCATAGACACCATGGACTACTAGCTGCTGTACCCATATTCATAGTGCACAATGATCTAGAACTTGCATACTAGTCTCTCAAAATATGTATTTGTAAAATTTATATATATTTTTTGTTTCGTCTGTCTGCATTCTCTGCTACAAAGTAGGCAGCAGAGGTAGGTATGTGTGGTGGTTTAGATTGTTGACCCAAATGCTGGCTGACTCCATTACTTAGTTACTACATTTCTCACAACTTCAGTTTCCTGACCTGCAAATTACGGTAATAATATTCTCCTTCACAGAATGATTACGAGAGTAAATGAGATGATGTGTACCAAATGCACAGTTCAATATCTGATACATTGTTAAGCAGTTGATAAATATTAACAATAAAAGGAAGTGGTTATGTTGTGGAAATAGAAACCAGTATTTAATGAGTACTTACTAGTAGTATGCATATTAAGAATGTATCTTGGCCAGGCGCGGTGGCTCATGCCTGTAATCCCAGCAGTTTGGGAGGCTGAGGCGGGCGGATCACCCGAGGTCAGGAGTTTGAGACTAGTCTGGCCAACGTGGCGAAACCCCGTCTCTACTAAA
Source organism: Papio anubis (assembly GCF_008728515.1). Taxonomy (NCBI): domain Eukaryota; kingdom Metazoa; phylum Chordata; class Mammalia; order Primates; family Cercopithecidae; genus Papio; species Papio anubis. The sequence continues at coordinate 103,546,939 of NC_044982.1, read as the reverse complement.
AATACAAAAATTAGTCGGGGGTGGTGGCAGGCACCTGCAATCCCAGCTACTTGGGAGGCTGAGGCAGGAGAATCGCTTGTACCTGGAAGGTGGTGGTTGCAATGAGCCAAGATTGTGCCACTGCACTCCATCTTGGGTGACAGAGACTCCGCCTCAAAAAATAAAAAAAAAGAATATATATCTCTGTCCTTATATCTTAATATCTTACTCCTTGAGCCTCTGTAAGAAAACTGCTGTTATTCCCACTTTCCTTTTCTTTTCTTGTTTTTTTTTTTTTTTTTTTTGAGACTGAGTTTTGCTCTTGTTGCCCAGGCCGGAGTACAGTGGCGCGATCTCGGCTCACTGCAACCTCTGCCTCCTGGGTTCAAGCGATTCTCCTGCCTCAGCCTCCTGAGCAGCTGGGGTTACAGGCGTGCGCCACCACGCCCAACAGGTTTTTTTGTGTGTGTGTGTGTGTGTTTTGTATTTTTAGTAGAGACAGGTGTTCACCATATTGGCCGGGCTGGTCTCGAACTCCTGATCTCAGGTGATCCACCTGCTTTGGCCTCCCAAAGTGGTGGGATTACAGGTGTGAGCCACTGCACCTGGCCCCCACTTTTCTTTGAACAGATGAAAAAACTCTGGCTAATAGAAGCGAAATAATTTGTCTTAGATCAGACTGTGGTATAAATGGGATTCTACTCAGACTTCAGCACCCGTACTTTTCCCATACCACACTGTGATTTAGCCTCTAGGGAAGTCTCAGTTGAACATAATTAGATAAATTTGTACTGAATTGGTATTTTTTTCCTCGTAGGAAAAGGTAGGTTGGTGTCAATTTTGTGAACAAGATGGTGAGCAATGTGGGCATGCCATTTTCCAGCCTGTCAGAATCAATATTTGTCCTTCATTTGAGTAGAATGTGCCTTTTTTTTTTTTTTTTTTTAAACACAGAGAATGAGAATTTGGTCTAGGCAGTTTGTCCAACATTTTGTCAGTCTCTTCAACGCACACGCCATTCTGTTGATCAGTGTAGCAGATGGTGGACTTTGGAACTTTTTATCAGAGAATGTGTGTTGAAAAATGTTCTACTTGGAGAGAACGTTCCTTTGACTCATAAAAAAAATTTTCTCTTAAAGGCCTCTTTGCTCCTTGTTGCCTTCAGATTACAGTGAATACTTCCTGCTGTGGGTACCACATGAAGAGTTCCTATAAAGACCAGCCCTTTCCTCTTACAGCAGTGCAGCATTATATAAGGGGGAGAGCACAGGCTTTGGGAGCAGCCCAACCTGGATTCAAATCCATTACTTGTTAACAATGTGCTGAGTAAGAGGGTGCTAATATTTATTGACTGCCTACTGTGTGCCAGGCATTGTTAAATAATTTATGTAGTCCTCATTAATTTCCACAACAACTTTCTTTGCTTTTTCACAGCAACCTTTTAAAAGGACTGTTACAGTTTTTATAGGTCAAGATGCATGCTCAAAAGGGTTAAATATCTAGCTCAAGTTTTCACTTCTTGTAAGTGGTAAAGTTTGATTTTGAAGTGAGGTTTATCAAATTGCTAATGTATGTAGTATACCTTGAACAAGTATGTTAATATTTCTGGTCCCAGTTTCCTCATCTCTGAAACCGGAATACTACTACTTTGAAGGACTGATAAGAGGATTAAATTAGTGTACTTAAAATTTTCTGTCAGTATCTGTTTAAGTAGATACTCAGATAATATTAGTTTCTTCCCTATCTTAATAAATAATAATCACAGAAGAGTGAAGGAATTGTCACCTCTGCCTTTATTAAAATAATGTTTTACATTTAACTTTGTATTTTGGAAAATTTTGAACTCAGAAAAGATACAAGAAAAATGCAATGAACTCCTATATACCCTTCATCCAAATTCTCCAATTTTTAACATTTGGTTACATTTGCTTTATCTATGTGTGTGTATATATACATATATAGAATTTTACTGAAGTCTTTGAGAGTAAATTGCAGAATCGTGACCTTCTGTTCCTAAATATTTCAGAATGTATTTCCTAAGAACAAGGACAGTCACTAAATACAGTAACAGTGCGTTTATCAAAATTAGTAATTTATCATTAATACAATAATCTAATATATAGTAGTTTATATTCTACTTTTCACCATCTGCTTAATAGTATTCTTTTAAGTATTTTTCCTCCTGATCTGGATCACACACTGGATTTAGTTGTTACGCTTTAGTCTCCTTTGCCACCTGTGCCTTTTGGGCCATTACTGCCACTAACATTGGGTTGTACTAGAATTAGTTCCTTAGATTATCTGTCTCTTCAGAGAGTGATGATCTCAAACCATCTTAAACATTGTGAGTAAAACAGAAGAATATTTGTACTCTTCCGCCCTGGAGTGAAATCCCAACAAATACTTGAGTACCTACGTATGTCAAGAGATTGTGCTGAGTAGTGGAGATCAGCGGGTCGGGAGATACATGGTCCTGGTTCTCAGTGGGACTTACAGATGAGTAAGATTGTTATGGTGCAGTTCAGCAAGTCTTGCTGAGCTCACAAGATAGAGACTGCTCCGGGAAGTGTGCTGGAAACTAGATAAAATTCAGGGCTCCTAAGGATGTTTAAAAACAATATTAATTACCTCATGACAAGAAGATCGAAAATTTCAAGGTAATCATATTGTCAGCCTTTCATATCTTAAAGTCTGTTTTGAAATCTGGTTGAATGTGAAGATCTAAGAGACTTTAACACTATCTGATGTGTAGTGGTAATGAAACAATGCCTGTACTGCATAATTGCCACAGTTGGTGGTAAAGTACCTTCTTTTCTTCAGGGTGATAGTTTCCTTATTGGAATTAAAAAATAAAGCAGAAGGCAGTAGAAAGCTCTGTAGACCTTCCTGCAGTATTTACATTCCTTCGTCTACAGATCTTTTTTTCACTTGTTTTTTGTCTTTGTTTTTTAAAGTGTCAGCTGAGGCTATGGTGCCTCTTAATTCACCAACTGAAACAACCAGAATTTCTGGTACATTTGTGGTTATCCTTTCCTGTCCTGCAAGACCTGATGTGGTTACAATATAATCTTTGTTCACATTTTTCAAGGTAAATTTTAGATACCCAGCCATAATCCTCTTTATGGCAGAAACACAAGGCTGACGGACAACTTAATTACCAACTGTAGTCGTAGGAAGGGCTTCCACTTAAGAGAATGTTGAGTAGTTATTTTACAAGTCTAAAGGAGACTGAATGCGGAAGATGGATTTAAAATGGAAATGTGGTAGTTGTACATAAAGAAAATCTGTGCTAGAATTATAGAGCATTCAGATACGCCTAGGGTTCTAGGTATCGACCTCACAGTTCACCTAAGAAGGAGGGTGGACAGAGAGAGAGCAGGGCTTTGCCTTGCCTTCCCTCTACTGGCCCTGCCACACATAGCCACTCTATTTCTGCATATGATTTTATCTGAAAACATGCAGCTACTTAAAAGTTTGAAAACTAGTGTCTTAGTTGTATTTATGAAATTGTACCAAGCCATGGTCTCCTGAGGTTCCTTGCAGCTCTGTATAAAGCCTGTGAGCTCCTTTCTTCACAGGTGTTTGCTGTCCATTGGTTGCATGCTTTGGGAACATAGGTTCCTGGTTTCATTGGTGCATGGTAACATTGAGTTAAACAGAGCATACTGTGAAGCAGATGATGCTGGAACTAATGGTTCCTGTGAACTGTTTGTACTATCACTACCAGTGCTTCAGAGAGACAATTCACTTTATTTATACTCTGTTATAGTGTCTTCAAATGTGCATCTTTCCAATTGTGAAATCAGGTACATTTTGATCAATGCTGTTATACCATTTTATCATAATTTAATTTGCAATGGTTTTTTGCTTTAGTAGTACATAAGATGATGATGGCTTTACAAGTAATAGCATCTTAATTTTGATGAAATATGCTATATTTAGTGCATAAATATAGTGCCACACATATAAGGGTAAAACTCCTAATACATTCTTTCCTGCTTTTTTGCATCTGTGAGGGTAGCAATAACTTCAGGGGGCCAAACTGTGGCTAACAGTAATTAATGTTGAGACATTAATGTTGAGGCAGATGTCATATATCTTTGTAGCTCTAACCTCTAACATAGTGCCTACCACTTAATAGGTGTTCAGTAAACATTTCATTGAATGGTCTTTTAATATTAGTTTATGAGGCTAGACCATTAAAACAAAGTTTTAGTTGGGAGTAATTAGAAAAAAGAAAATGACTTACTTTTTTTTTGTTTGTTTGAGGCGGAGTCTCACTCTGTCACCCAGGCTGGAGTGCAGTGGCATAATCTCAACTCACTGCAACCTCCGCCTCCGGGGTTCAAGTGATTCTTCTGCCTCAGCCTCCCGAGTAGCTGGGATTACAGGTGCGTGCCACCACACCCAGCTAATTTTTTATATTTTTTTGGTAGAGATGGGGTTTCACAGTGTTAGCCAGGGTGGTCTCAATCTCCTGACCAGCCAGGATGGTCTCAATCTCCTGACCTCAGGTGATCCGCCTGCCTTGGCCTTCCAAAGTGCTGGGATTACAACTGTGAGCCACCACACCCAGCCAGATCAACATTTTTAAATTCTGCAAAACTCAGGGTTGACAGGGATAAAGAAAGGCCACTGGATTTTGAGATTTACTTATCACCCGAAACCTGTGACAAAGCTTTGGTAGCGTTCAGCATAAGTAGGAGGCCGGGTGTGGTGGCTGATGCCTGTAATTCCAGAACTTTAGGAGGTAGAGGAGGATGGATCACCTGAGGTCAGGAGTTCAAGACCAGCCTGGCCAACATGGAGAAACCCCGTCTCTACTAAAAATACAAACATTAGCCAAGTGTGGTGGTGCATGCCCTGTAATCCCAGCTACTTGGGAGGCTGAGGCAGGAGAATCTCTTGAACCCGGGAGACAGAGGTTGTGGTGAGCCAGGATCACACCATTACACTTCAGCCTGGATGACAGAATGAGACTCCATCTCAAAAAACAAAAACCAAAATGAGTAGGAACCAGATCACAAAGCCTTAAAATGTTGAAATGACTGGAAAGGAGGTCTACCTCCTTTGAAGGAAAGAGGAAGAGGAAGACAGAACATGGTTCATTGGGTTCAGCAGGGTTCATCGACTCCAGCACTACTGAGTTTGGACCTGATAATTCTTTGTTGTAGGGAGCAGTCCTGTGCATTGTAGGACCCCCTCCTACTACTGAGTTGTGACAACCAAAGATGTCTCCAGATATTGTCAAATGTTCCCTGGGGGCCATATTCCTTGGGTGAGAACTGATGGACAGGGTTGAATAAGCATTGCTGCTGCTGGAGTTGGGAAGGAACTAGTCCAGAAGTGGGTGGAAAACCGTAGGCAGCCAGGGGATGATTTACTGAAGCAGGGACCCAAGGAGGGCAGGAGGAAACAGAGCAAAACTTTTGTCTGGAAGGGGTATCCTGAAGTTGGAGAGGATGGGGAAATGCATTGTGTGTGTGGTTTTTTTTTTGTAATGATGGTTGTTTTGGCTTACATTAGATGGTCTCAGGCTTATCACTAAGAAAGGAGAAAAGGTCTTTTGAGAATGAAGTAGGCAAAATTAATGTTTGGCATTAGAGGAAATTATATAAACTTTAAATAATCCCAGCGGGGGAAGATTAGTATACAGGTGACTAAAAGGATTACTGAGCAGCAATGAGGCCTGGCTGAATGGGACTTTTGAAGCAATTATTAAAAACATTAGTAAAATGTATATCTCAACCACCCTGATACTTTTTATATTTGTGCATTTTATGGCCTAGACTTATGTACATTTTTTTTACTTTTTATTTTGCTTATTTCACAGAACTTTGTAGATTTCAATGTTATTGAACTTTTATTTCAGTTATTTTTAATGGCTACGTAATAGCCTATAGATCTGTTCTTTAATTTACCATTAGCGCTGCAGTAACTGACTGGTTATTTCAGTTATTTTTAATGGCTACATAATAGTCTATAGATCTCTTCTTCAGTTTACCAATTAGTGCTCCAGTAACTGACTGGTTAGGTTGCTTCCAGTTTTTAATGAAGTTATGCCAAAAGTTGCAGTAAACATTCTTATGCATAGAGTTTTGCCAGATTTTACTGGTGGACCCAGTAAAGGTTTTATACAGTGGTAACACAGAGCAGGAAATGTATTTTCTGAAATGTTACATTAATGAGGCCTCCTTTGATTCACCACATTTAAAATCGCAACCTTCAATGCTGCTTTAATCTCCATAGCATTTGCTATCTTCTGGGTGTTTTACTTATTCATCTTGATTGCTGTTGTCCCCCTTGTTCAACAGAACAAGGATTTTGGTTTGCGTCACCAGCACCTTAAATAGTGCCTGGCACATACATACTTGCTAAATGAATGGATGATGGGACTTAGCCAGACCTGGAGGTGAAATGAGTTTGGAAGAGTGTCAGTAGCAACAGATATTCATGGAAGTCAGTGGAAAAATAATTGCAATGACTGATCTTTAGTATCTAGAGGGATGAGGAAGCAACAGAAGTCCCCAGGGGCGTGAATTGGGAGATTGAAAGGTTAGTACCTGGAGGCAGTTGTGACAACAAAAGCGCATTCCTGTGGAAGGTGAGAGTGGGAGAGGTAGAAGGTAAGTAGGCTGTAGTTAGAGAAAGGGATTTTCTAAGGTTTAGATATTATAAATGGAACAATTTGAGAATTAGTAGTAGTAAGGTTGGTAGAATACTCAATTTCGCAGAGAATGGACTGTGTCACTTTTTAATTGCCCCTGCCTTGGCAAACAGTGCCCTCTAATCTTGTTATATTTGGGTCATGCTCAGTGGTGGTATATAAAGCTGTTTTTGTTTTTAGAGATCTTTTTTGTTGGAATATGGCTGTATGTGATAATCTGATTAAGCAGATATGCCACTAATGTCTGCCACACAGTAAGGCATGTTAGTGACTATGTCAGTGTAGGCTTGAAAGGTGACTTGATATAGAAGTTTTCTCCCCGCTGTTTGACTTCGTGAGTCATTTATTTGACCTGTCAAGAGTATTTTACAAGTGCTTTTCTGTTTGAGGTCATTTTACTCAGAGTATAGCAGCTTAGTAAAATATGTAAAACATCTAGTATAGCATATGCCATTCTTATTTTAAGCTGCTTTTGGGGAGCTCTTGGGCATGGAAATTGTAATAGTAGTTTTTTGGAGTACACTTAATTGTCATTACCCTCAGCCAGTACATGATTTTCCATTGCTTTATAGGTTTTCCACTGTAGCATATTTTTTTTAAGTTTTTTTTTTATATTATTATTATGCTTTAAGTTCTGGGATACGTGGGCAGAACATGCAGGTTTGTTATATAGGTATACACGTGCCATGGTGGTTTGCTGAACCCATCAACCTGTGATCTATGTTAGGTGTTTCTCCTAATGTTCTCCCTTCCCTAGCCCCTGACCCTCTGACAGGCCCGGGTGTGTGATGTTCCCCTCCCTGTGTCCACGTGTTCTCATTGGTCAACTCCCACTTACGAGTGAGAACATGTGGTGTTTGGTTTTCTGTTCCTGTGTTAGTTTGCTGAGAGTGATGGTTTCCAGCTTCATCCATTTCTCTGCAAAGGACATGAACTCATCCTTTTTTATGGCTACCACTGTAGCATATTTTTAGCTTTAAAATTCCAATTAGTCTCAGGTGAACTGTTAATGACAGACAGGTGTGACTTAGTAGAAAAAACTCTGGAGAGACAGTTGAAGTAATCTTTCTCATGTTTTTCAGTGGCTAGATAGCATGTCTGTAATTTCTTACATCTTTAGTTTCTTCCATTTCAAAACATGGTAATGATCTCAAATATAACCTTCCTCCCAGAATCTCAGGGATACTTTACCAATCTATTGTTTGCTTCGGTGAGATTATAATAACTGTGATATAGGTTGGGAGGCCAAGGTGGGTGGATAACCTGAGGTCAGCACTTCAAGACCAGCCTGGCCAATGTGACAAAACCCCTCTACTAAAAATACAAAAAAATTTGCTGGGCGTGGTGGGACGTGCCTGTAATCCCATCTTCTCAGGAGGCTGAGGCAGGAGAATTGCATGAACCCGGGAGTTAGAGGTTGCAGTGAGCCAAGATTGCATCACTGCGCTCCAACCTGGTCGACAGAGCAGGACTCTGTCTTAAAAATAAATAAAATAAAATATGTGATATGGGATGTTCAAAGGTGTTAATGTTGTAAGGAAAGGAAAAATAACATTTCAGATAAGGAGGAAAGGGTTGATGGAAAGCATAATCTATTGTAGTGCCTGATCTTTGAGCTGCTAGGAACCTCATCAGAATGCTGTTTGAGGAGTGTTTTCATTATGTTTAAAGCTTTCAGAGAAAACAGGATTTTCTGATAAAAGTAGAAAAATAGAAAAAAGTAGAAATGTTTTTCTACTTTTAAGAAGGGAAGGCTTACTAGGAATTTTTTTTAAATGAATGAAAGAGTAGGAGGAGGAAGAATAGGCAGTATCCGTGTGTGACTGCTCTGTGCCAAACACCATAGATGTAGTTTTTAATGCACATTTTCTCTAATTCTCAAAACAATGCTTAGATTATAATATCTGTGTTTGCATATTATGAAATTAAGGCTCAGAAAAGTTAAGAAATTTGTCTAGCAGCATATAGCTGGGAAATAAAATTTTGTCCCCAGAAATCTCTAACTCTGTATAGCATACTGTGTATCAAGCTAATGAGAAAGAATAGTGACACCCACAGTTAGGGCTTCAGACATTTACATTTGTGCTGAATGTAGAAGAGGGTGCTTAACACTTGAAACGCATGCTCAGGTACAGTAGTTAAGTAATATGAGATTGTGTGGGGTATCATTGTGTGCCTCATCCCTGTTGATTGTATGCCCCAAGATTCTTTCATCTGCTGTAAAAGCATAGCACAGATTATGTATTGTGTCACAGCAGGCATTACGGGCATGGGTATGCCTTCTGGAAGCAAGAGTGGAATCGGAGGTGCTGTAGCCTTTAGAGGAGAAACCCACTTGCCTCGTTCAAATCAGTTGGCATATAATGGTGGAAAGTTGTTATATATGTTTATAATGATATGAGTTGAGCAAACTTGCTACGAAGTTTAAGTTCTTGGAACCAAGTGCTTTATTCCAAATAAGATGATAATTATATTGACAAGTGTTGAACAATATGTCATCGTAACAGTTTTTCTTTGTGTAATTGACTTCAATAATCTTGAGGGTGTTTTCTGCACCTGTTGTTAGAAAAGTTGGAGTGCCCTTATAAGGGTTGATGTGAGTGGTTCTTCTCTTCCCATTATCATCAACTGTAGTTAGCATATGTTCTAATTTATTTTAAGAACACCTCTTAATAAGCCTTGATTTTGTTGAAAATCAGGCTAAAACCATCTTCCTTGCACTTCCTCATTACTTGGTTGTTAGCATAATATTAACTATTATTAGATCTCAGACATCTCTTTATCTTGATCTAAAGAACATTGTTAGGGCTAGGAGTCCTGCAGTTTTCATTTAACCCATTTGTGATCTCTTGTGAGGAGGATGGAGCTATTAGTTATATGCCTGAATCATTTGGGAGGTATATATACTAATTTTTGCTGCTGAACCTCAAAGAACAATCAGGTTGGAAATACGAAGTAAGACCTAGAAGGTTAAGCCTATGTCTGGGAGGCAGAATATATATGCATTAACCAGAGATTGCTTGCGTGTAGGGAGAATGCTGGAGAACCAGACTCCTGGAGCAGTTTATCCTATGAAATACCGTATGGAGACTGTTCTGTGAGGCATCATCGAGAGTTGGACATCTATACATTAACCTCTGAGTCTGAATCACATGAACACCCATTTCCTGGAGACAGTTGCACTGGACACATTTTTAGACTTATGAACATCCAACAGCAACTAATGGTAAGTCAGAAAGCTTTTATTTTTAAGTGTGTGCATGTGCATGTGTATGTTTTGTATGTGTGTCCCCGCCCTCCTCCAATGAACCTTGATATAATTAGAACATAAAAATACTTTCCTGGCCGGGCACAGTGGCGCATGTCTGTAATCCCAGCACTTTGGAAGGCCGACACAGGTGGATCACTTGAGCTCAGAAGTTTGAGACTAGCCTGGGCAACATGGAGAAACTCTGGCTCTACAGAAATTAGCTGGGCATGGTAGTGTATGCCTATAGTCCCAGCTACTTGGGGGTCTGAGGCAGGCAGATCGAGTGAGCCTAGGAGGCAGAGGTTGCAGTGAGATGAGATGACACCACTGCACTCCTGCCTGGGTGACAGAGCAAGACCTTGTCTCAAAAACAGAAAAAGAAAGACTTTCCCCAAAGATTGTGAGAGCTGTAAAGCAGTGTTAGCAGTATTAAATGTTACCACTTACAGATCAGAGCTAGCATTAAGGTTGTAGCAGTAAGGGGACTGAGAGGTTTTTTTCATTGGTTTTGGGAATAATGAAAGACACATATTTCAGGTACAGAAATATGCAACAACTAGAATTAAATTATCCCAGCATGAAAGGATATTTGTCTGTGTTTGGCTTAACTTTACAAAATGAAAGAAGCAAAACAGTTTCTGAGATTGTTGCCAAAGAACAAGAACCAAATTTAATCAGGAGTATTTTTATAACTATTTTAGTGAGTGATGATATGTACCATTTGAATATAGTATTACTATATTTAAATCAATAGTTGCATGATACAAAGATCACTAAAAAAAAGAAAAGATTTTATAATCCACTCAAGTCTTCAAGATAAAGTTGTTGCCAGACATAAAAACATTACAGACTACCTGTTAGCATTTATTACGAATAATATAAACGTCATACGTGTACATCTCTCTTGGCCATAACATCTGAAAGGCTATGTTTAGGTAATTTTTCCACCCAGTTTATTTCAGAGCTGATTTGATTTGGAAACCACTTGACAATAATTTCATTTAAGGTCAGCTCAATGCCAGAGGCTTCTTTGGGAGCATGCATTATTTGAGACCAGCAAGCCAAGAAATTCCATAAGGTTATGTGATGCTCCCACTTTTGTGTTTTAGAATTGTGTTTGTTCCAGAGCAGGTGACATTTCATTTTCCTCTGAGTGGACTTCTAGGCAATCAGATTTTTCCTTAGAGCTCTTTTTACTAGGTGAATGGTAGTCCACTTGAAAATACACTTTTGCAGGTACCAAAGCTACCTGCCAAGATACGGGAATAATTGGCAGGCAAATACGAGAAATTAAAACTGTGGGAACATACATGTGTTACTTTCTTCAGGCAACACTACTGTTTCTCCAGATTTCTGTTTTATAATGTTTACTGTTTATTAAATTTAATGACTTCATTTCCTGATTTTTAGGAGACTGTTGTACTCTCACCAGGATTGGAAATAAGCCAATTTTGAATACTCTTAAGGAACCTAACACAGAAGCTTTTAGTGAAAGTCCATTTTGCTTGTACACTCTAATAGAAAGACTTTCACAAGCATGACACATTTTATACTTGTATGTATAAACTTTTACAATAGGCTCAGTAAGATAGGAATGGTCTGATGATGGAATCCTGTAAGTGCCCAATATATTCACTGAATGAGTAAATGAATGAGAGGATGGATGGCAGTAGATATGCATATTATTGCAGTAGATCAAGTAATGAGTGGCAAGCAAACCAGATGTTTGGAAAAATAGATTTTAAGGGTTGAGAAAATAGTATTTTTGTAAGAATTTTTGAAATTTTGATATGAAGGTAAATTCACTAAAGATCACCTGTATTTGTTTTTCTCCATTTTTCCTAAACCTTGCTGCATGCACATGAGATTTTTGCATGTTTATAAACTTAGATTAATAATTTTTTTCTAATTGCAATATGGTCCTCATAGTTAATAATGGGTGGTATTTCTTCCATCAGTTTTATGAACCATGATTTTCTTAATCATTCCCGTGCTGTTGGTTGTATCTGTTTATATTTTTAAAATACTTTAAAGTTGCAAAATCCATTTTTGAGATTACATATAGTATCCATAACACACTGACAGTATATAGGTATGTGTTCTCATTTATTTTATATTTAGTATGTTCTGGTTTTATCAAAAGGTAAAAGAATACCTGCCATGCCACTGTTCCTGAAATTATGAACCCATAACTCAATGGTTAAGTTAGATTGGTTGGAACATATTTTGGGGATTAAAGGACTCTGAACTCCTCAGTAAATATTTAGGGCACAGGAGCATTGGCTGCACCTTGTAATGGAAAAGAGCTGGGATTTGTTTTTACTTGTATATATGAGGCAGGGCGGAAATAGGCTCTGCCCCGCTGAAGACAATAAAAAATATAGGTGGGACACAGTGACTCACGCCCTATAATCCCAGCACTTTGGAGGCCAAGGTAGGAGGATCCTGTAGGCTCAGGAGTTGGAGAACAGCCTGGGCAACATAGTGAGACACCATCTCTACAAAAAATAAAACAATTAGCCAGGTGCAGTGGTACACACAAAAAATAAAACAATTAGCCAGGTGCAATGGTACACACCTGTAGTCCTAGCTACTCAAGAGGCTGAGGCACAGGGTCACTTGAGCCCAGGAGTTTGAGGCTACAGTAAGCTATGATCACACCACTGCACTCCAGCCTGGCCTCAGAATGGGAGATCCCACCTTAATGTTAGCGACTCATTTGAAGATATTCACTGAGCTTTTTAAAAATAAGGTTTTTGAGACTCAATTTTAATCTACTTCCTAAAATAAGTTCAAAATTTAGAAAATAGATATTTCATATATCCTAATCCATTTTGAACATCCCAGTGTATAGGCAGATATGAGAAGAGAGTAATATCAGAAATAAGAGGAAAGTTATTTGTATTCTTTTAGATTAGCTTATCATGTGACCTTAGAAGGGCCAGAATGGAAGTGAGTTCTGTCCAACAGGATTTTTGCTCAGAGGTGTCAGTGACATCTTCTCCTACGAGCAGTTTTTTAAAAGTGTATTTCATTTCCTCCTAGAAAACAAACCTCAAGCAGATGGACAATCTTATGCCCTTAATGGTGACGGCACAGGATCCTTCCAGTGCCCCAGAGACAGATGGCCAGTTTCTTCCCTGTGCACCAGAGCCCACGGACCCTCAGCGACTTTCTTCTTCTGAAGAGATGGAGAGCACTCACTGCTGCCCAGGGATCCCTGTTACACAGACTGAAAGTCCCTGTGATTTGTCAAGCATAGTTGAGGAGGAGAATACAGACCATTCCTGTAGGAAGAAAAATAAAGGTGTGGAAAGAAAAGGGGAAGAGGTGGAGCCAGCACCTATTGTGGACTCTGGAACTGTATCTGATCAAGACAGCTGCCTTCAGAGGTTGCCTGATTGTGGAGTAAAGGGCATGGAAGGCGTTTCGTCCTGTGGAAACAGAAGTGAAGAAACTGGAACAAAATCTTCTAGAATGCCCACAGACCAGGACTCCCTGAGCAGTGGAGATGCTGTGCTGCAGAGAGACTTGGTCATGGAGCCAGGCACAGCCCAGTATTCCTCTGGAGGTGAACTGGGAGACATTTCAACAACAAATGTCAGTACCCCAGAGACTGCAGGGGAAATGGAACATGGGCTCATGAATCCAGATGCCACTGTTCAAAAGAATGTGCTTGAAGTGGGGGAAAGTACAAAGGAAAGATTTGAGAACTCTAATATTGGCACAGCTGGAGCCTCTGACGTGCACGTCATAAGTAAGCCTGTGGATAAAGTCAGTGTTCCAAACTGTGCCCCTGCCGCCAGTTCCCTGGATGGTGACAAACCTGCTGAGTCTTCACTTGCATTTAGTAATGAAGAAACCTCCATTGAAAAAACAGCAGAAACAGAAACTTCACAAAGTCGTGAGGACAGTGCTGATGCTCCAGTAGATCAGAATTCTGTGGTGATTCCAGCTGCTACAGAAGACAAGATTTCAGATGGATTAGAACCTTGTACTCTCTTAGCAGCAGTCATAGGTGAGGCAATGTCACCCTCAGATTTAGCCCTTCTTGGGCTAGAAGAAGATGTAATGCCACACCAGAACTCAGAAACAAATTCATCTCATGCTCAAAGCCAAAAGGGCAAATCCTCACCCATTTGTTCTACAACTGGAGACGATAAACTTTGTGCAGACTCTGCATGTCAACAGAACACAGTGACTTCTAGTGGCGACTTGGTTGCAAAACGGTGTGATAACATAGTTAGCCAGCCTGAAAGCACCACAGCAAGGCAACCCAGCTCACAAGATCCACCCAATGCCACCCACTGTGAAGACCCACAGGCTAATACAGTCACCTCTGACCCTGTAAGGGATACCCGGGAACGTGTGGATTTTTGTCCTTTCAAAGTGGTGGATAACAAAGGCCAACGAAAAGATGTGAAACTAGATAAACCTTTAACAAATATGCTTGAGGTGGTTTCACATCCACATCCAGTTGTCCCTAAAATGGAGAAAGAACTGGTGCCAGACCAGGCGGTAATATCAGACAGTACTTTCTTTCTGGCAAACAATCCAGGCAGTGAATCAGTAACCAAGGATGACGCACTTTCTTTTGTCCCCTCCCAGAAAGAAAAGGGAACAGCAACTCCTGAACTACATATGGCTACAGATTGTAGAGATGGCCCAGACGGAGATTCGAATGAGCCTGATACACAGCCACTAGAAGATAGGGCAGCAGACCTGTCCACGTCCTCCACTGCTGCAGAGCTTCAGCGTGGGATGGGGAATACCAGTCTCACAGGACTTGGTGGAGAGCGTGAGGGTCCCGCCCCTCCAGCAATCCCAGAAGCTCTGAATATCAAGGGGGACACTGACTCTTCCCTGCAAAGTGTGGGTGAGGCCACTTTGGCTTTAGATTCAGTTTTGACAGAAGAGGGAAAACTTCTGGTGGTTTCAGAAAGCTCTGCAACTCAGAAACAAGATAAGGATATAGCAGTGACCTGTTCCTCCATTAAGGAAAATGCTCTTTCTTCAGGAATGTTGCAGGAAGAGCAGAGAACACCACCTCCCAGACAAGAGACTCTACAATTTCATGAAAAATCGGTCTCAGTTGATGGTGCCAAGGACAAAGCACTTCAGCTAAGTAATTCACCGGGTGCACCCTCTGCCTGTCTTAAGGCAGAAACTGAACATAACAAGGAAGTGGCCCCACAAGTCTCACTGCTGATTCAAGGTGGGGCTGCCCAGAGCCTGGTGCCACCAGGAGCAAGTCTGGCCACAGACTTAAGGCAGGAAGCCTTGGGTGCAGAGCACAACAGCTCCACTTCGTTGCCATGTCTGTTGCCAGATGGGTCTGATGGGTCTGAGGCTCTTAATTGCAGTCAACCTTCTCCTCTGGATGTTGGAGTAAAGAACACCCAATCCCAGGGGAAAACTAGTGCCTGTGAGGTGAATGGAAATGTGACGGTGGATGTTACGCAGGTTAATGCTCTACAAGGGATGGCTGTTCCCAGAAGAAAGAATGTATCACACAACACCCAAGACATCCTGATTCCAGACGTCTTGTTGAACCAAGAGAAGAATGTCATCCTGGGCTTGCCAGTAGCTTTACGGGACAAAGCTGTGACTGACCCACAGGGAGTTGGAACCCCAGAGATGGTACCTCTTGATTGGGAGAAAGGGAAGCTGGAGGGAGCAGACCACAGCTATACCAGGGGCGATGCTGAGGAAGCCCAGATAGACGCTGAAGCACATCCTGTCCTACTGCAGCCTGCTGCCAAAGAGCTCCCCACAGACATGGGGCTCTCATCCCATGATGATGAGGCCCCAGCTGGCGCGAGGGAAGTCCTGCAAGCCTTGCCCTCAGGCAGGGAAAGGAGCACTCCCTCTCTACCTTGCATGGTCTCTGCCCAGGCCACACCTCTGCCTAAGGGAGCAGACTTGATAGAGGAGGCTGCCAGCCGTATAGTGGATGCTGTCATCGAACAAGTCAAGACTGCTGGAGCACTGCTTACTGAGGGGGAGGCCTGTCAAATGTCACTGTCCAGGCCTAAGTTGGGTCCTCTCACTGAAGGGCTAGAGAATGCTTTTACAGAAAAAGTGAGTACTTTCCCACCTGGGGAGAGCCTGCCAATGGGCAGTACTCCTGAGGAAGCCACAGGGAGCCTTGCAGGATGTTTTGCTGAAAGGGAGGAGCCAGAGAAGATTATTTTACCTGTCCAAGGGCCTGAGCCAGCAACAGGTAAGCAAAACATAATACAAAATTAGCAGTCTGAGCAGCAGATTCCCTTAAGAGTCACTGTGGTGTCCTGGTAAAAATATAGGCATCTTTGTTGTTTTGAGGTCTTGCACTCATTGGGTGGGTAGTCAAGTTAATAGTCACCACCATCAGGAGAGGCACATCATCTCAGGGTTGCACAGATTTTGTTTCCTGTGTTGTAGACTTAACTGCTTGGTTGCTTAAGCTTATAAACACTCTTATCTGTCATTCTGGAGTGGTTACAACTTTGCAAACCTGGAAAACAATGCCTAGATCACAGGTATTCCAAAATGATGAAGGAATTTAGCAGATGTTTTTATTCACATGGCTTAATCCTTTTCTCTGGTACCATAGAAAACAGTGCCAAAAAGCTGTGTTCTATTTACAAGCCTGAAACTCCCTTCCTCCCCTGTCATCCTAGTCTGTATTCTGAGCAAATTTAGAGTCAGAGTGGTTTCATGAACAGCTATAAGTATTGTTCTAACCTGACATCTCAACACCCAGAATGGTGGTATTAGGTCATTGGTTTTTTTGTGTGCTTTTATTTTATTATTTTTTTTTTTGAGCTAGGGGTGTTGTTGACAGGGAACTCCTTCCTTTTCCTGCTTGGGGAACGGACCTCTAGTTCCATTGCCTGTTGCTTTTGGGCAGCAGTCTGGGAATTCAAGACCCTGCACAGTGCAGGGGATAGGATGCAGGATTTCCGCCCAAGCCCAGTCTGCTGAGCTGCTGTCACAGGGCAGACCTTGTGTCTGCTTTATCTTGGTGAAGCAGCTGCACTGAGCAGATTGCTCACACAGCAGCCTGTTCCATCTGTGGGTAATCATGTTCCGAGACAGCAAAGAGAAACCGCTATTGCTCGGTGGAAATAAACTATCTGAATAAAACTTCTTATCCGGGGTTGAGGCTGAAGCTGAAACGGGAGTCGGACACAATCTTGACTCTTGAAGTCTTTAAAGGTCAGTTTGATGCACACTTTTATACCACCACCTGTTACCAGCTGTAGACGGAATACCCATCTCCATGCTTGCCCCTAGGCTTTTGTAGGTAAGAAGTAGCCTATTTTGTCTTTATTGTTTATTTTTGCTGTTCTTTTCAATTTTTGAAAATCCCTTTACATGTGTGTATTAAGACATGTGGGGGAGGGTTATGGAGAGAAATGAATCAATGGAGCAAAAGAAGTTGCTTTGGAAGAAGCGCAATTTAAATACAGTGGTCATTTTCCCTAGTAAAGGGCTTTTAGCCATTTATAATCTTTTCCCTCCCCAGTTGAGGGATTTAAGGAATCCCAGGTAGAATTTTTGATGACTTTAGCTTTTTAGTTTTATTAATGTTTTGGATTGTTAGTGATAAATATTTGTTGACTCTTGTCTCAGAGTTTAAATGAGAAGGTCTCTACTTTTTTAAAAGAAAGCCACAACAACAAGTCTATTTTGGGGGCCCTGGCAGGTTGGCATTTCAGAAGAATGGGAGTGGCTGTAAGCTGATGCCTGGCGATGTTCTTTTCATTTGGGTGCTGCGTCCTTGGCCACATGGGCAAGAATTATTTCTCTTTCTGGCTCAGTGGTCAGAATTTAACTCAAGCAAGTGTGAACTCTGTGGGGATTGTGTCTGTAGTATCCTATGAGAAAAAGTAAAAACCAGGGAGAATTTCAGACTTTGATTTTTATTAGCACTTATAGTACAGTTGGTAAGAAATGATGGATGTTTAGGATGTTGAGGTTTTGAGAGGAAGAAAAAATGTATGACCTTTCAGCAGTATATATGGGCTTGGGGTTGGTAAATTTTGTGTAGGTGAGTTACTTGTCCTGTTACCAAAAGGAGTCATACTCATGGTCTCAAACTACAGAGGAACTCAGTACTCATGGTCTCAGACTACAGAGAAAGTAGCCAGTCATGAAGAAATTGGTGCTTTCTTCAGAAAATGGCCAGGATTGGGAAAATCCCTGGTCACATTGCTTTAGAGAAAAAGCACCTGAGTGTGATCTCAGAGCCAAAGGGTATTTTCTAGCAAGTTTACATTCTACTCATAGATTTAATCATACTGTTTTATGAGTGAGAAGACATAGGTTTAACTGCTGATTTGGAAGGGGCCAGTTTGAAAGAAGGGGATGTGGCCCTTGACCCACCAGAAGCATTGCCCACAGTGCTTAGGAAATCAGTGGTGCATGACTGAGCCACGCCAGTCCTGCAGAGGCTGCTGACACCCCTCAAGTGTCAGTAATCACTGTTTACTAGTGTGACTGGTTGCTGTGCCAAGATGCATCTTTTCAAAGTTGATAGATATAGGAAAGGAAGGAGGTACCAAAAATCACATCCCCAGAGGAAAGCAACCCTCTTTCCCCCCAGAAATTACTCTGACTCACTTAGAGATGTTTTGATCAAGGGATAGTTCTGAGGGGATTGCTTAGATTTTAACTTTAATAACATTTAATGAAATTTAACACAGATTTTGGTTCTTTGGGCAAGGAAACTGGTTTACCTATTTTTAAACTGCTGGTAAGATTATATAATTATTGGCTGGGCACCGTGGCTCACACCTGTAATCCCAGCACTTTGGGAGGCCGAGACGGGTGGATCACAAGGTCAGGAGATCGAGACCATCCTGGCTAACACGGTGAAACCCCGTCTCTACTAAAAATACAAAAATTAGCCGGGTGAGGTGACGGGCGCCTGTAGTCCCAGCTACTCGGGAGGCTGAGGCAGGAGAATGGCGTGAACCCGGGAGGCGGAACTTGCAGTGAGCTGAGATGGCACAACTGCACTCCAGCCTGGGCGACAGAGCGAGACTCCGTCTCAAAAAAAAAAAGATTATATAATTATAAGGGCAAAGAAAGAAGAAAAGAGGTTCATCTATAGAAATGTAACTCTTACAAATTTAAGGTAGACTTTCGTATATATCATGTGCTCCTAGAATAAAAATATAATTTATTCTTTGGTGAAAGAAACTTCTATGATCTTTAGTGTGGGGAGCATTTTTCTAGCCAGAGTAGAGGCATCACTAGGTTAATAACCACAGATACATTTCCACATGAAATCGAGATGACAGTTCCATTTGCATTTGGATTATTAAGGTGAATTTTAACTGTTCAGTCATCAGTCCCCTTTAAAGAAGTGTCAGAAGCCTAAATTTGCCTCAGACATCATTTATCACTTCCTTCCTGTATTTGCTTGACCATGTGGTGGTCAAGTAACAAAAACCACCACTGTTTTTGGTCTGTTGAGCATGGCCAGCAAGAGGACAACTACGTAATTCTCGAGAAAACATGCACAGAAGTGTTTCTCTTAAGAAAGGGATAGCTTAGTCTGTGATTAGGTTTCAGTTTTGGAAGAAATAAGGATTAAAAACAAGAAGTAACTGCTGAGTAGTTCGTTCTTACTGGTTACAGTGATGGGTGGGTCAGAGTGTGTTGTATGGTAGTGAAAGTCAGACTTGTCCCAGAGGCTTTGTCTCATTCTCAGTGGCTTTTTCCTTTTTGTTTTGTACAAATCCTTCTTGCTTTTTTGATGATGGCCGAGATGGACTACCTAGCTTCAGCTATTAATCTGTTCCCCCTGAAGCTTATGAATTTAGTTTTCCATATGCAAGTTGGTGCTACACTCAGATTTGTCATAAAAAGTTAATAGTGAAATGGATGTTCAAAAGACATTGAATTGTATCCTCACTTAGTTCTAAGCCCCTACAAAGGCTAGGGAAAACCAATAACGTGTGATAAAGGAATAGCTCAGCATAGGGTCAGAATGACACTAGCCGCTGACAGCAAAAGAATACTTTTCCGCTATAACACAAAAGCAAAAACAAAACACATGAAACCTGGAGCATGGTGTATAAATAGTAAGGCACAGAAATCAGTTTTTAAAAATGTACTCTGTAATCTCCCTGCTCTTTCAGAAATGCCGGATGTGAAAGCTGAAGATGAAGTGGATTTTAGAGCAAGTTCAGTTTCTGAAGAAGTGGCTGTAGGGAGCATAGCTGCTACACTGAAGATGAAGCAAGGCCCAATGACCCAGGCGGTAAGTGGCATCAGTAAGTCTATATGAGCACAAAATGTGTTTATCCTGTTCTGCTATGTCTTATTTATGGCTTTGTCTTTTATTTGAGGGTAAGTGGGCAAAATAGTGTTTTCCCCCTTCTCTCTTGTGCTGTTATATAAATGTGTATATGTTGCTGCAGTTAAGCTTTCATAGATGGTATATACCAGACAGCGAAGTTTTGGAATGGGCTTGTTACATGTTTTCTTGCAGATTATGCTGAAAAACATTTTCCCCATGAGCACGAGACTTTAAAATTTGTCAGTAAGCTTAAATTGTCACAAAATCGGAGTTACCACAAAAGGGGATCTATAAACCTTTTCTTTATTTCTTTCCTTTTCTCCCTCTTTTTTTTGAGATGGAGTTTTGCTCTTGTCACCCAGGCTGGAGTGCGGTGGCACAATTTCAGCTCACTGCAACCTCTGCCTCCTGGGTGAAAGCGATTCTCCTGCCTTCACCTCGTGAGTAGCTGAAATTACAGGCATGTGCTACCATGATTGACTAATTTTTGTACTGTTTGTGGAGATGGGGTTTTGCCATATTGGCCAGGCCATTTTTGAACTGGCCTCAAGTGATTCACCCGCCTCAGCCTGCCAAAGTGCTGGGATTACAGGTGTGAGTCACGGCGCCCAGCCTATAAACCCTTCTTAAACCTGACTCTTCTTTCTTTATATAAAAACTGATAGCCAAAATGAGATTTTTACTTTATAGCTCAATAGTAACTGTCTAACTTATGAAGTATATCATTTTCAGCAATGAAAAAAAAATGTTCAGTAGGCCAGACGCAGTGGCTCACACATGTAATCCCAGCACTTTGGGAGGCCGAGGCGGGTGGATTACCTGAGGTTGGGAGTTCAAGACCAGCCTGACCAACATAGTGAAACCCCATTTCTACTAAAATTGCAAAAAAATTAGCTGGGTGTGGTTACAGGCGCCTGTAATCCCAGCTACTTGGAAGGCTGAGGCATGAGAATCATTTGAACCTGGGAGGCAGAGGTTGCAGTGAGCCAAGATCGTGCCATAGCATTCTAGCCTGGGCAACAGAGCAAGACTCCGTCTCAGAAAAAACAAGAAAAAAAGGTTCAATCAATATGGGTTTTTTTTTTCAGAATAGCTTTTTTCGGGATATGAGTCACATACCATAAAATCCACCCAATCAAATGAAGTGCATAGGTCACTGGTTTTAAATAGATTTACAGAGTTCTGCAACCATCGCCACTGAGGCTCTAATTTCAGAACATTGTCACTCCAAAAAGAAACCCCAGACCCATTAGCAGTGTACCTCTCCTTCACTCTTCCCTCCCCCAGCTCATTCATCTACATTTGCTCTCTATGAATCCATAGAGAGATTTGCTGTGAGAGTGTGAAAGTGGCTATAGATAGTACGTAAATTGCCCATTCCAGAACTTCATATAAACGGTATAACACAGTATGTGATCTTTTGTGACTGGCTTCTTTCACTAAGCATAATATTTTCAAGTTTCATCCATGTTGTGGCATTGATCAGTATTTCATTTCTTTTTATTGTCAAACACTGTTCCGTTGTATAGATATAGCACATTATTTTATGTGTGTATTTGGATTGTTTCCACTTTCTGGCTACCGTGAATAACACTGTTATGTACATTTGTGTACAAAATTATGTGGACATATGTTTTTATACACCTCGTGGAGTTGCTGGGTCATGTGGTAATTTCCATTCATTTGGTTTTAAAAATATTTTTCCTCAAGGTCTTGAGATTATTTTTCTTTGTTTAAAGCTATTAACTTTATTTTATTTTATTATTTATTTATTTATTTATTTTTTGAGCTGAAGTCACCCAGGCTGGAGTACACCCAGGCTGGAGTCTCACTCTGTCACCCAGGCTGGAGTACAGTGGCAGGATCTTGGCTCATTGCAACCTCCACCACCTGGGTTGAAGCAATTCTCCTGTCTTAGCCTCCCGAGTAGCTGGGATTACAGGGACTCGTCACCATGCCCGGCTAATTTTTTGTATTTTTCGTAGAGATAGGGTTTTGCCATGTTGGCCAGGCTGGTCTCAAACTTGTTATTTCAAGTGATCCACCTGCCTTGGCCTCCCAAAGTGCTGGAAGTACAAGCGTGAGCCACTGCACCTGGCTGACTGTTAACTTTTAAAACAAACTTGTTGAGAGAAACAGTGCCCTATACTTGTGCCCTTGTTGTATTGGAGTACTGTGGTATGAAGGTGCTGACTGTTCTAACCCGCCCTTATTACACATAACATTCATGACTAATGCCTGGGTGGCTACTTGTAAAGCAGGCATTATTCAGACAAATGTTGCTTTTAACCCTGTGAGAAGAAAAGAGAACACACCCTGCATGGGTAGATGTGTCTTTGTTTCCAGAAGCCCCTTAGAAAAGGAAGGAAAAAACTCACATCCTTGAATTCAAATACCTCTGTTTCTTAGTACTCCATTTTAATATTGTAGTGATTCAAGTCATTGAATCCAGACTGGTACTTGGCTCTAGACCCTTTGCTTTCTGATGAGGGTTATCTCTATTCTAATGGTATCTTGTCTACTATAATGAAGAAAACAAAACATGACTTAAAGAAAGGTCCCTTTCCTCCTCTCCTTTTTCTCTAGTTTTAAGAGTTGAGAGAGTGAATATTCCTCTGGTTGGTCAGCATACCTCATTTTACAGATAAAAGAATAGACCCTTGGAGAGTCACATGACTAGCTAGAGGGCAAAGGCCACTGGAAGAGTTTGAGGTTTGATTTCTAATCTAGGACTTATACAACAGGGCAATTCCTCCTTGACTTAAGAAACCTGGGCTCTGATTGGTAAAGATGCTATAAGAAGCCTGAGAACCATGTAATTTGTCTCCAGCTGGGAGATATCAATACCTTATGCTTTGTGTTTGCTTCCACCGTGTAGAGTTGGGGAAAGCATATGTCAGTGGGATTTTCAGTTCTTGAGGATTTGCAGGCCTAAATTTGGAAGTTTTTGTGTTCACAGCATTCTTATAATGATGTGAAATCTGACTACTTAACTCTTCTCTATGGTGCTCTGACAAACTTCCCTTATTTGCTGTGAATTGAAGGGATAAAACAGACACACACTTTAATTTTTCCCACTTAACTCTTCACATTACTATATTCATCATACAGGTTTTCACTGGATAGGAAAAGAGAGCAGAGGTCTGCAAACATTTTGTAAAGGACAGACTTTTGTAAATGCTTTGTGGGACGTACGGTCTCTGTCACAACTAGTAAGCTTTGCTGTGAGTGTGAAAGCGGCCATAGATAGTATGTAAACACAAGAGTGTCACTGTGCTTCAATACAACTTTATTATGGACACTGAAATTTGAGTATCATGTGATGGTCATGTGTCATGAAATATTATTGTTTCGAATTATGTTTCCAGGAATTAAAAAAATGTAAAAATCTCAGCCGGGCACAGCAGCTCATGCCTGTAATTCTACCACTTTAGGAGGCTGAGGCGGATGGATCACTTGAGGTCAGGAGTTCGAGACCAGCCTGGCTAACATGGTGAAACCCTGTGTCTACTAAAAAAAAAAAAAACAAAAACAAAAATTAGCCAGAAATTGCTTGACCTGGGAGGTTGCCGTGAACTGGTTGCAGTGAGCCCAGATCGCACCACTGTACTCCAACCTGGGCAACAGAGTAACAATGTCTTGAAAAAACAAAAAAGTCTTAAGTTTTTTTCAAGGGCTGTAAAAAAGAGTTAACTGGCAATAGCATGTGAGCTCCTGCCTAATAAATACTTGTGCACTGGTAGAAGAAAAGAAAAAAGAAGCAAGCAAATTTCTTTTCTTAAATTGTTTTGTGGTGAAACTTCTGGTTTTTAAACTACAGGTTGGGAGTGGGATCAAGTTCTGTCTTTCCTGAATAGTTTTTTGACAGCCTCTCTAGAGCTCAGTTTCCTTGTCTCTAATCATTCTCTATCTTTAACCTTCTAGAGTCTGTTTTCATGCTGAAAAGGGTTAGAGTCTGTGATTATATTTGAGGGAGGAGTGGCATTTGTGTAATATTTAACCTGATCTTTCTGCCACATACTCTGTCTATGTGCGTGCCTTGGGAATAGGCCAGTCATTGCTTCATTGAATCATCCTCTCCAAATTTAAAATAGAACAAATTCCTATATCTTATGCTTGGCTACCGGCTTGAAAACCAGTACTATGGTAAATTTATGGCTGTTTTCTAGTAAATTTAAAGAATCCATTTAAATTCTTATAGAAGTCTTGTTTTGTAACCTTCTCTAAACGTGTAATGATCAGAGCATAAGAACCTCTGTCGAGTGGCACTACCAAGGATTTAAAGAAAAAAGCTGCAGTTGAGTTCTTGTTTTCTTTAGTCCATTAGTCTGATATCTGTCATACAAACTGAGGGGTAATTTTTCATTCCTTAACCTGTTTGACACATGTATTGTAAATAAACCCTTACTTTAAAGGTCCAGTGCTGAAAATCATAGTTTGTGAAGGAATTAGTATCCACATTCGTTTGCTTATATTCTCAGAGAAAACACATGTATGTGTTAAATGCTGCAGATTTCTTGATAGTCTTTACTGATATTTCTTTATCGGGTTGAAAATGTTCACAGTTTTTGAGGCAAAGTTATTACTTTACACATAATGTGGTTTATTCCCATGAATCATTTTATCATTTTATTATAATTGTGGTTTGTTACTGAGTATTGCCAAAGTTGTAATGCCCATTGCAATTTAATATTCAACATTACCTCCCCCTATATGCTTTACTGGTTTCAAGGTATTCAGATTACCTTTTGTTGTCGTCTTTTTTTTCCTTAGTGAGTTAATATATATCAAGTACTTAGATCAGAGCCTAGCACAAAACAAATTCAGCTTAGCATTATTATTACTTTAGTAACTTCAGATTACAATATGCTGTTCACTTATTTTAGTAACTAGTAGAATATGGTGGTTCAGACTGTTACTGCTTCTTGAACACATGTTATAAAAGCTTCAGGAATAGTTTCATACATTAATTTGGAATTGAAAGACATGGAACTTGTTTTACTTCTGAGACCCTTACAATTTGAAAGAACCTTAAAGATTTTCTGAAGTCCAGCACCTTTTCTTTATAAGAGAAGAAATGGATTCAGGATGGTTAAATGACTTGCCTTGTTTCACAGCTAGTTAACTTCCAGCTGGACTAGAACCCAATTTCTATGCTAATAATTTTTCCATTATACTATTTCCTGAAGAATCATCTGAGGGTATGCTTGGGAAGTCCCATCCACTTGGTTTAGGATGGGTTTTTGTGTTTTAAACAAGCATCCCTGAATGATACTTACGCATACTAAAATTCTAAAATCATTGCGTTACACTTTCATGCATTTGGTAATAGTTGGAGAAATTCCTTTAGCCATTTTAAGATGTAAGCTGATACATTTTAAGTCTTGTGTTCTTACTATAATCTGTTTAGCTGCAACTAAATACCACTAAGATGATGTTTCTCCAAAGTGCTTGCTTTTGGTGCAGAGATTAGGAAGATTTTTTAGACCTGCCTTTTATTTCCTAAAGAATGATATGATACTGTGCCAGATGCTGGAGGGAAGCAGGAGATGACATTGAATACTTAAGTTCAGAAAAGAAGGCCTTCTGACACCATTCGCCTTCACAGTATGCCGCAGTACTGCAAACCAGTATCATATGTTGTAGGGATCTTTTCTCTTCAAGATATGGCCAAGTTCATTAGGAAGGACCTTCCCTCCCTGGGGCATCTGTTCACTGAGGTATCTCAATAATAGTTCCTTTTCTGAATGCTCTTTGCATAAGCTTATTAGCCATATGGAACAGTTAATTCTACAAACCAGTATGTATTGTCAGGGTTTCTATGGTCCTACGAGTCAAACACTCAAGAACAACTATGTTCAAGAACAACTGTAAAATCCCATGTGTTGAGTATTAGGTTACTGGGAAAATCTACTCTTTGTTTAACATACCTTCCTCAATCAAGAAAGCATTTAAAATCAGAACCATTTTCTTTTCTTTTTTTTTTTTTTATTTTGCAATTATACAGCCAAACATCAAATTAACTGAATTTCCATTCTTAGTTATTTTTACAACAGTATTCATGTTTGTTTCTTCAGGATTGTAGTAAGGGCATTGTTGGTCTTGGAATATTGCCTGTTAATATCTTCCTGAACTCTGTCCTTTTATTATATTTAATGGAACACTATTTTCTTTCTGTTGTCTAAAGGGGGCGAACTTGTATTTCCATCCCTAGTCTAGGAATTTGGTTAAAAGCTTTTGTTTTGTGTGACTGTTCACAGCCTTCATGCTCAGCTGCCATGGGAAAATATGGCAACCTCTAGACTATTTGGTAACTAACCCAACAACTTACAATGCTGATATTCAAAATGGCTTATACATCCCACCCATAGTTGTCAGTTTTTAAAAAGGTCCTTTAAAAATGTTTCTGACATCATATTCACATAGATAGTTTTGTGGTGTGTGTGTCACCTAGGGAAAGGCAAATTGGCCACTTTCTGAGTCGCCATAAAGTCTTTATCTGCATACATTTGGCATTTAAGAGAGGCAGGCTATCCCTGAATTATCCCATTTAGGTCCAAAGCTAGAGGAAACTTAATTCTCAGTTTTTTTTCATGTAAATTTTTTGGAGACTCTCTGTATCTTCTCTGAAATGGAGACTTTCCAGGAAATTATCAGTGGCTCCTAATACAAATTTTTAATACAATTGTGGAAAAGAAGTACCTCAAAGAACCCCAGACCATAAAGTCACAAGTGGCAAAACTATAAACTTAGTGTAAAACTACCCATTGATAATATATGTAAAGGTATAATTTAATGATCTATTTGTATATTTTTAAGTGACCTTAAGCAAGTTATTTGATTTCTCTGATCTGTGTTTTCTCCTTTGTATAATGGTTAATCTCTAGTTTATTCCGCTCTTAATTTTTGACCAGTGTATGATTCTGAGATGATTAGAATAATTTTAAAAATATTGTAATCCCAGCACTTCAGGAGGCCGAGGCAGGTGGATCACACAAGGCCAGGAGTTCGAGACCAGCCTGGCCTACATGGCAAAACCCCATCTCTACTAAAAATACAAAAAAATTAGCAGGGCATGGTGGCATGCGCCTGTAATCCCAGCTACTTGGGAGTCCAAGGCATGAGAATTGCTTGAACCTGGGAGGTGGAGGTTGCAGTGAGTCAGGATTGCACCACTACCCTCCAACCTGGGAGACAGAATGAGACTCTATCTCAAACAAACAAACAAAACTGAGGATATCTTACATTTGGACCAAAAGGACAATCATGAGGGATTTTTTTTTTTTTTTTTTTTAATTTGAGACAGGATCTTGCTATGTTGCAGGTCTTGAACTCCTGGACACAAGTGATCCTCCTGCCTTGGCCTCCCAAGGTGCAGGATTGCAGGTGTGAGCCACCATGCGGGATTTTTTTTTTTTTTTTTTTTTAAATCACCCATTCTTTAACCAAATCCTTACACTAATCAGTTTTGTCTTAAATGTTTTCCAAGGTGTTTTGTTCTGAGATATTAAAATCAATTATACTAGAATCTGCTTTTTTCTTTCATAGAACTGCTGAATCATAGGTCATATGTGCATTTTAGAGGGGATGTGTATCTCATGCCACCCCCTCTTGAGTGAAAATAACCGTATCTGAGTCTTAGCACTCTTTCTGTCTACTACTTACGCTCATTTTTCTTTTGTTCATTCTTATTATGTTGACAGCCAGTGATAATAGCTAAGTATAAGGGAAAGATTATGGAGCCCAGTGAATTAAGGCTTTAATCCCAGTTTTGCCAATCACCAGCTGAATAATTTTGATTAATTTATTTAGAGGCTGTTTCCTCATCTGTAAATTTGGGATATTGATGCCTATTACAAAGGTTGTTTGTATTAACTAGGGTTGGGAAATTCTAGCCTTTAATAGGCATTTTAAAGGCAATAGATATAATTCTAATCTCATTTTAAACTAACTCAGAATTATTAGGCCCATCTTAAGACAGTATGAGTGAATGATTTTAGATAATGATTTTTAAATGGTCTTGGAAGAAGCTATCAATTATATCAGGCCACAGTGGTACACATTTAACTTTCCATGTCACTTTATGTTTACTGCAAGGGTGTACTAATTTAGTCAGTACTTAGTTCAACAAATGTTCATTGAACTCTGTGCTAGGCCTCAGATATGCTGAAATGAAAATAGATGAGTCTCTGCATTCAAAGACTCATATTCCAGTAGGAAAGGCAATTATTAAACCAGTAAATACGATATATTCTTGAGTGTTAAAATACAGGTAAATATACAGGTGCTTGTGAAAAAATAACTTTCAGTGAAATGGATGCTAAATTCTCCTTTCTAAGGAAGTTTTTAAAGAATGTTATATTATTTTTACACTGTGGGAATGAAGATATATGCATTATGTATCAGAAATACAGGCTTGGTTGTAACCAGTACGTTTGGAAGGGCTACCAATAGGTGATCTCTTAGAAAAAAACTATGTATTGCTTGTGGTTCTAAGTTCTGTGTTGCTTACTGACATAAATATGACTTAGAGCTGCTTGTTTTTGCCTATGAAAGAGAAAGTTTCCATAGTAGAAAATTAAAAGAAAGATGTCATTTGATCTTTGAGAAAGGCCTAGGTCCACCTCAGGGATCTACCTGGGTACCTACAATTTAGCAGTTTTAGATATTCCGTATTAGGTTTCGATTGTGGATTTTAACAAGAGGCTAATGGTGTTTCTCTAGTTGGCCACCAGAAGAGTAAATGTGTACACTATTTATGGAGTTGTCCACTATATATGGAGTTGTCTACTTTATCCAGAAAAAGTTTCAGGGGCACCAATTTCAGATGTTTCTAGTCTCCTAGGCTGCTCAATTTTGTGATATTAGTCTGTGGCTTTAATTTCATTTATTCATTTAGTAAACATTAAATGATTATTTTTTCCTGGACAAATTATTGCATCAAATATTGGAGTTTTGTTTTTGTTTTTGTTTTGTGGAGATAGGGTCTCACTTTGTTGCCCAGGTTGGAGTGCAGTGGCGTGATCATAGCTCACTGCAGCCTCAGCTTCCTGGGCTCGAGTGATACTCCCACCTCAGCCTCCAGAATAGCTGGGACTGAAGGTGCGAGCCACCACACCCAGCTAATTTTTAAATTTTTGTAGAGACAGGGTCTCTATAATGTTGCCCAGGCTGGTCTCAAAACTCCTGGACTCAGCAACCCTCCCACCTCGGCCTCCGAAAGTGCTGGGAATACAGCATGAGCCACTGTACCCTGCCAAATACCAGATAATTTTTGAAAGTTAGGGATCCTTTTTGCCCTTAGCATACCTAGAATCTAGTTAAATTTTAAAAAGCAAACATATACAGATACAATCACAATACATGAATGCAGTGTGTGAGACATGTTATCAGATACCATTAATGTGCTATAGGAGATCACAGAGAGGAATACTTCTTGAAAAGTGTTTGTCTGAAACATAATGGTGTTTCCTTGGTGAGACCCATGTTGTAGCACAGGTGGTATCAATAGTCTATTGGCAAGAACAGGGATAGCTTCAGGGAGCCATTGATATGCTTTCCAGCCTTGTAGTTTTTTTTTTACTTTCACAATACACTCAGCCCATCAACGATCATAGAATTGCCTAAGGATTACCAGAGACACATCAGTTTGCAAGGTAACTGATCTGGCAGTAATCCAGGTTAAAAAAACAAAAAACAAAAAACATATCACTAGAACTGAAAAACATAAAATTTACCACAGAATATGAAAAATGGAAGTATTCAATAGTATATGAACCATGTGGGAATTGAAACAAGTAGTATTTCTGTTTAAATAGTTCCATTCAGCCATTGAAAGTTTATGTTCTCCCTTCCTGCCTCTTTCATTTCATACAATGATGTAGACATTTTGCTTCCATTCTGAGGACACCCAAAACCCTATCACTGCTGTGGACCTGAACAATTGGGACGTTGTCTTAAGTGCACATGGGAAGTCTTCAGAGAAAGTTAGTTGATGGTGAAAATGCCTTTCATAAAGTTCAGGACAGAGAATACTCTTATGAGCACTATCTAAGTTTAAACCTAACTCAGAAGTCAGAGTAAGCCAAAATGTTTATTGTATTGATCTTCTTTTTCTGTAGCTGGCATTTGATCCTGACTGAGTCATCAGTATTGATATATATTTAAGAGTTTTGAAAGCTTAGTTGCTGGATGTGGTGACTCACGCCTATAATCCTGGCACTTTGGGAGGTCGAGGCAAGCAGATTGCTTGAGCCCAGGAGTTCGAGACCAGCCTGGACAAAACCCTGTCTCTACCAAAAATACAAAAATTAGCCGGGTGTGGTGGCATGCACCTGTAGTCCTGGCTCCTTGGGAGGCTAAGGTGGGAGGATCATCTGAGCCTGGGGAGGTTGAGGCTGCGGTGACCCATGATCATGCCACTGCATCCTAGTAGGGGCAACAGAATGAGACCCTGTCTCAAAATAAAATAAAAAGCCTAGTCACTCTGGGGTTGGAATTTGGGGTTATGGAGGTATAAAAATGAGACAGATTTTTCACATGTGATTTCATTGTTTGTACTGAAGATGGTTGCAAAAGATGTCTGAAACAGTTTGAACTAATTATAATAGGAATAATTGGGGTAAATGTATAGCTTCACAGTTGACCTTTATGGTTAAATACATATTTGAAAGGATAAATTTGACTTAGCGCTTTTATTTATGTGAGATATGCATATATATGTGTGTTTTACTGTGTAGAGTATGAAGTACCTTGGGAGTGGCACATCGGGCACATTTTTGCTGAACCCCTTCTCTGAGGCAGAAAGAAAAAACATGGTGGAGCAGCTAAGAAGTTAAAAATTGTGAATTATTTTATTGCTTGGAGTCCCCTCGACAAACGATAGATTAACAGAAAAACATGCCTGAACTGGAAATATCCTGTTCCCTTTTGATTTATGTAAAAACAGCACATGATCAAAAAATTTGTAATGGAACCATTTAGAGGTCTTTTCTATTTATATTCCAGATTCTGTAACTATGGGAATCCAAAATCTTCCAAAAATAATTGTTCTCATTATAGAATATTAGTTTAGGGAGGAATTTTAGTGAGCATGAGGCTTGTGCCCTTTAATTTGCCAAGAAAGGAACTGGAGTACCCAAAGAACTAGGATGCTCAAAGGGCCTGCCATCATTTGTGATGCCCATGAGCTTCTCCTTGCCCACCTCTGTCTTAGTCATCACCTGTCACTGAAGTAAACTCCTCAGTGTCACATGGTAAGCCGGAGGCACACTGAAAACCTCTCCAGTATTTCTGCTGGAGATTCTTTAATAGGAAATCCTTAAATAGGACCATCTTTACTGATCAGTGACATTCCTCTACTTCATGAAATCCTTTAATCCCCACTCCCCATACATTAAGAAAAATTATGGGAAGGATACAGCTGAAGGTGTACACTTGATCCCTTTGTTGTGGTTGATGAGCTGTGTGCATCTGCTGCACTGGTGACTGCAGTACTTCCTTTTAGCAAATTGCCCTCTGATACAGATACTTGGAGGCTTGTGGCTGGGCCATGTGCAGATCACAGTATAGGGTGATCTGGGTAGATTTAAGATTCCCACTCCCTGTTGCCTTCTCCCTTCCTGAGCATGG
The DNA here is from genome assembly GCF_008728515.1 of Papio anubis. Classification (NCBI taxonomy): domain Eukaryota; kingdom Metazoa; phylum Chordata; class Mammalia; order Primates; family Cercopithecidae; genus Papio; species Papio anubis. The sequence goes on along the minus strand of NC_044982.1, from coordinate 103,515,118 downwards.
CATCTTTATTTTTGGGTGTGCTTGTTGTGTGTTACCTTCCTTGAAGTTTAGTGGATATTGTTACCTACCAAGGTAATAAGCCTGCATGAATCACTGTGGAATCCAGGTTTGTGTGATGCGAGTGTTTTCTGACAGCAGATGAATGATGTGAAAAATGGAAGAGCCTTCTGCTTGTCATGTTCTTCCCTAGGGTAACATCCTGGTTGCCCTGGGAAAAGCAGAATTGTAAGATCCTCTTTCCAATATTCTTTATCTTTTGGTTTCTATGAAAATAATAACTCAAGGAAAATGTGCTATGGTCAGTTTTATTTTTGACATCATTAGTTTCTTTCTTTGTCATCCTTCCTCCTTGTTTTGCTACCAAAAATTTTGTTGTGTTTATTTTTTCCCTTGAATCAACTATAAACCAAGCTCTTTTTAGGTGGAGGGACCTGAAGACATTGGGTTGGTTTGGACTCCCCCTGCCATGCCGGGCTAAAGAAGAACCAGGGGGTGCCACCTCAGCCACAGGCCCCTTGAAATTAGGCCTAGGCCGGGTGCAATTTGGAGAGGATGCATGATGAGAAGCATCAGAGCCCAGGTAGTGTGCAGGTCTCTACTTTGTGGGCAATAGGACATTTATTCTAAGAGGCTCAGGAATTTTTTCTCTCATTCCACCCCTGTGAAAGCCAGAAACTGTGGGAAGCTACAGACTGACTTGTCAGCGGGAGAGGCATGGAAAAAACATATGTCCATGCACGAATCCCTTACTTTAAACATTTGTAGCAAAGATTCCAACAGTAAATTATGCTGTTGGAACATAGTCCCTTCCTCCAGGAGATGTTACTCTTGTGCATTTCCAAAGCAAAATTCAGCCTTTAATCTGCAAACATCTGTTTTGTATGCTGAGTGTTGTAGTAGAAACCAGGGATGCCATGGTGGGTAAAATAAGACAGATCTCATCCCTCAAGAAGCTCTATTGGGAGAAACAAAGAAATGAACCAGGAGTTGACACCTGGGTCATGGGAACTCAGAGAAGGAATTTTCCATAGTTTAGGCCTATCCACACCATTGTCGCTTCTACTGTTCACTTCTGGTAGCATTGTAACATCAGGCATTAAGTGGAATTCTGCTGAAATGTTTCACTGAAAGGATTTTCCCTGTTGACAGCATTGCTTGCCTTGAAATAGAGAGTTAGACTTTTCATTCCAGTTCCAGAAAGTGATGCATGTATCATGATTGTTTTGCTATGAAACAGTTCCTGTCCCTGTTGCCCTTGTAGTCAACACAATAGGCTATGTTCCTTCCCAGGAGTCATTAGGTTTCCCTAATGGGATGATGGAAAGGAGGGAAATAGAGCTCTGGCCCTCTTCCCTCATTAGTGCTGAAACCTGGTGCTGTATCTGCTTCACATCAAGCTCAGTGGATTGTTTTTCCCTTGTCTGAGCCTGTTCTTTCCTCCTTGAGTGAGGAAAAGGATTTAAATCCTGGCTTTCCTGACATGGAACTTTCCTGCAGTGGCTGTTGCAGCTGAACGCATTAAAAGGAGTACCTGCAAGCTGTGAGAAGAAATATTGTTTGAAGATTAGCATATAATATAATGTGGACAAGTGCTCTTAGGTTTGCTTTTAAATCGAAAGACTGTGTTCTGTAGGATTTGAAAAAGAATGGAATTTGTCATTGGCACACCCCACCCGTCATAGCCCCACAGGCTTCTTTGTAGCCACCGGAGGGTCTTAAGTTATACTGGCAGTAGTGAATTCAGGTGATTGACATTTGCTGCTGGGTATCAGAGTTACAGTGTATCTCTACCTCCTCACTTTGGTTTTGGTCTCATCTTGGGGAGCTACTGTGCTTTTAGCTGTCCCAGAAGGTGGGAGGTGGCAAGCTCATCAGTGCCTAACAATGCCAAGTTTTCTTTGTTTTATTCCTAATGGGAACTTATACTGCCATTTGTCTGTTTCTTGGCATAACTCTTTGGGAAGGAAAAGGGGTTAAGTAAAAACAAAACAATGCATACCTTTTATGAATATTATCTCTGGGCTGGGTGTGGTGGTTCATGCCTGTAATCCCAGCACTTTGGGAGGTCAAGATGGGAGGACTACTTGAGTCCAGGTGTTCAAAACCAGCCTAGGCAACAAAGTGAAACCCCATCTCTATTTAAAAAAAAAGAAATAATATTATCTCTGAATTAATCTTGCTGTTTTTTTAAAACTTGGAGTCACCCTATTGGTTAGATAATACCAACCATCTATTAGCAAACAAACATGAAGGTGCCCTGAAATATGACTGATGTGGAATGTTGCCTTGATCCTTCCTTGTTTATTAAGGCTGGTTTGTGGAAGCTTGGAGCAGGAAGAAGAGAGGTAGCAAAAAGGACAGAGAAGATGAAGGAGACCTTTAATGTGGGGGCTGGAGAAGCAAAAGGATAGCTAAACTAAACATGCCTCTTGACAGCATCTGTGACTGACCATGCACCAAAGCCATGATATGGCAACAGCTGTGTAAAGGCCCAAGATGTTTAATTCTTGTAGCAGTTGTTCCTATAACTTCTTGTGGTATATCACCCCCACATAGAATGGGGAAGATGGGAATAGCTTAGATTAAAAAAAAAAAAAAAAAAAAGGCTAGCTTACTGTTCTTCCTCTGAAAAGCATTTTATCACATAACCAACTAGTTTAGTCTAATGGAGGAAGATAATTGCACAAATCTAAATAAATAAAAAGTGGGAATTGTTAAATATTTTTGAAAGCAAGGCTTTTACTTTTAGATATACACAGTTACTCAGAGGAAATTTCAACAGCTGCTGCTTAGTAGAGGCACTACTGGGCCATCTCTAATGTAGTAGACAGGACTTTAAATATTGACATCCATTTTCACAACACAAATGTTCTTTTAGGAGGTTCTTTTTAATAAACAAGTGGTAATTAAAAGATTTAACAAATGTATGACATTAATTTCAAATTTAACAAGATAGCCTTTTAAAGGAATATATTCCCCTAGCCACCCCCAAAAGCATTTATGTCCTGATGACAACAAGGAATAACTAAGCTGAAGAAACAACTTGTCTTTGTCAGCCTTTGTCATTCAGCATGGTAGAAATTCTTCTACCACGTTTTTACCATCCATTCCTTAGCATTGTGTCTGTGGCTCTTCCTAATATCACTTTCCCCAGGAGCGAAGACCGTCTTAGAATTAAATTGGAACATTTTCACTGTAGAACCTGTAACAAGTTAATCTTTTTGGAATGGCAGTCAGATAGCTGGAGGTAAAGCCTTACCTGCCAGATCTTCTACTTTGATACCTTTGCTATACTGTATTTCTAAAATATCCATGTACTTGGCTGACTTCTTAAATGCTGAGCAAAATTTATCCTCTTCTTGATGGCTCAGAATTATTGTTATGAGGTATCATTTACTGTTATTTATTAAAATGTACATTAATGGGCACTAATCTGAGTAATAATTCAGGAACTTGCATTAAAAAGAGTTACTCATCTCAGCTTACCATTTGCCCTGGTATTTTAAAAATGGAATGAAACTTGTTCAACCATGTAGTCCCTTAGGAAGTACCTTTTGGTTAACTTCATTAGCATATAGGTCATCAAAAGTCTTTTCCTAAATAATTTTATTTGCCCTTCAGAAAACCGTCTCTGTTTATTGTTCTTGCTGTGATTACTCTTAATTCACCAGCATCATTCATAATGTTATGAAATTGTTTAGACCTAATCTCACATATAACTAAAGGCATTAGCTTTCATACAGTCTGTTAAGTTAGAAAGCTCTCATCCAAGATTCCATCCTTTTCCCCTAAATAAGAAAAGCTTTTTTTCTCTGAGATAGTAAATTTAACTTATCACATTAAACTGCCAATTTAGGAATTCATACTGTTATCTTCTCTCACCGGAATTCTTTGTTTTTGTGGTTTTTTTTTTCCCCTTCCAGCTATTCTTGTATTCCTTATAACCCATCGGTTCTCAAACTCTTTGTTCTTAAGATCTCTTTACATTTTTAAAAATTAAGAGCCCTGAAGAGCTTTTGTTTATATAGGTCATATCTAGAAATGTATACTGTATTAGAAATTAAAACTGAGAAATTTAAAAAATATTTATTTACAACAATTATCATTATTAAAATTATATTTTTATAAAGAATATTTTTTCTACAAAGAATTTAGAGGAGTGGTATTGTTTTAATTTCTGACTTAATATAAAATATTTGAGCCGGGCGCAGTGGCTCACGCCTGTAATCCCAGCACTTTGGGAGGCTGAGGCGGGTGGATCGCCTGAGGTCGGGAGTTCGAGACCAGCCTGACCAACATGGAGACACCCCGTCTCTACTAAAAATACAAAATTAGCTGGGCCTGGTGGCACATGCCTATAATCCCAGCTACTAGGGAGGCTGAGGCAGGAGAATTGCTTGAACCTGGGAGGCGGAGGTTGCGGTGAGCCGAGATTGTGCCATTGCACTCCAGCCTGGGCAACAAGAGTGAAACTCCGCCTCAAAAAATAAAATAAAATAAAATAAAATAAAATATTTGGATTCTTATATCTTTTATGCATTAAGCCTATTGCATTGCAATACATTGTTTTGGTTGAAGTATATAAAGAAAATTCAGCAAATACAGGTATATGCTTAGAAAAGGGAGAACTACCTTAATAGTTTTCTCAAATGTGATATTCTTTGATATTAGATCAAAATTGACAAATAGTAGGTTCTTAAAAGCTATTTTCAGTGTGGAATCTGAAATCCTATCATTGAACTGTTTGTACTCTGTCTCACTCTGTCGCCTAGGCTGGAGTGCAGTGGCACAATCTCGGCCCACTGCAACCTCTGCCGCCCAGGTTCAAGGCATTCTTGTGTCTCAGTCTCCTGAGTAGCTGAGATTACAGGTGTGCGTCACCACACCCAGCTAATTTTTGTATTTTTAATAGAGATGGGATTTCTCCATGTTGGCCAGGCAGGTCTCAAACTCCTGATCTCAGGTGATCCTCCTGCCTCAGCCTCCCAAAGTGCCGTGATTACTGACATGAGCCACTGTGCCGGGTCTGGTCTATCTCATACTTTTTTTTTTTGAAACAGAGTCTTGCTCTGTCACCCAGACTGGAGTGCAGTGGTGCGATCTTCGCTCACTGCCACCTCCACTTCCTGGGTTCAGGTGATCCTCCTGCTTCCGCCTCCCCAGTAGCTGGTATTACAGGGGTGTACCACCACACCTGGCTAATTTTTGTATTTTTAATAGAGACAGGATTTCACCATGTTGGCCAGGCTGGTCTTGAACTCCTGACCTCGTGATCCACCCGCCGCGGCCTCCCAAAGTGCTGGGATTATAGGCGTGAGCCAACATGCCCAGCCTATCATACTTTCAATGAATCTTTTACTCATGCATAATTTTGTAAAATCCTACATTGGTCATTTGGAAAATATTTGATTCACTGAGTAATACAACTCTTCCAATTGTCGAATGTTTCATTCTACAATATCAGAAACTCAAATTTGTTAATATTACTACTAGTTTCATCAGACATGTCTTTAAGTAGTGGTTAATTGGCAAACTCACAGTGACAACTACAAGCTTTCCAGAATTCTCATTTTCATTTAAAATCTGAATTTTATCATCAGCTATAAATACTGTAAGTTGTTTCCCTTGAGAAGCACGTCCACTCGGTTCATTTCTAAGAAAATACCCCAAGTTCTGAACAACCATTATTTGTCACTCATTCTTTTAAGTAAAATGTTGTTTCCTGAAAAAAGCAGTTTAGCTCACCACTTAAAATAACTGTACAAGTGATTTTTTTCAAGACAGGCATCACATCTCCATACGCAGAAGTATTTTGTGTTTGCTTCCCATTTTGTCCCACAGAATTTTAAAAAGGTGTGTACTCAGAGTATGGCAGTGAAGACTATGATGGCTCCTGATTCATTTTGGCACCAATGCCTTGGTTTGTGGTAAGGCACCATCAGTGCAGATGTCAACACAGTAAAAAGGCAAATAATATCTTACCATTACTATGAAAATAGTTTTGGTCACACAGACACCCTGAAAAAGTCTCCTCAAGGTTTTGCAGACCGCACTTTGAGAACTGCTTGGTCTAGCCCATGTTGCAGATTCTTGCTCAAAGTAAATTAAATAGCTCCTTGGTTTTTAAACTTTATGATGTGGCATACATGGACTTTACAATCTGCCTCTGAAGATTACTTGTACAGTCCCATCAGCTATACTGTTTCACCCCACAGTCCAACTGCCAGCCTCACCAAAACCCCCTTATTATTTGAAATTTGTTGTTGTATTCACTGAATGTGTTCTGTGCCTGAAATGCATCTTTGGAGTTGACATGGGTACTCTTCCTTCTTTAAAGCCCTTCCCTGATGTGCAGTGTTACCTGTGGTGCTCTCTTCACACTCTCAGGCCTCCTGTTGTACTCTTCTCCTTCCCCACACTGGAACAGACCCAGTGGAATTAAAATGTATCTCATGTGCACCACTACATACTGCACTGGGAGCTCTACTGCCTCCTGCCAGTGACTCTGCTTCAGCCATGTTTTCATGTACAGTGACTTGTCACATGTCTCACACATGGCAGGCATTTATAATGTCTGATGTATGTTGACTGTCTCAAAAGAAAAAGGGACACAGGAAGAACTTCAGCAAGGCTGATCTCTAGTTAGTTGACAGTTTCCTGTAAGTATTGCTTCAGTGAACTCTACAAAAGGGGATACAGTATTTACTTTATTTATTACTTTCTCTCCTTCGGGGCACTGACAATCTTAAAGAGGTCACTTTTAAAAAAAATAACTATTTCGTGTTTACGTAATAAATATATTTGAAGATTTAAGTTTTGTAAGTTGAGGTTGAAAAGCTGATTTAATCACTGTGGCAGGAGTTGCAGCTAAAAATTAGGTGAAGAATAGGAGGTCCTCTTTGATAACCCGTTAAAATGAGTATTTAGGACTGAACCAAGAGGGGTGATTCATCTTTCTGTCTATGTAGAATTTGGATAATTGACTCAGTAATGAAACAGAACCGATCAAAAGCTTCTTCTTCTTCTTCTTTTTTTTTTTTTAAGTTGGAGCCTCGCTCTGTCACCCAGGCTGGAGTACAATGGTGCAATCTCAGCTCATTGTAACCTCTGCCTCCTGGGTTCAAGCAATTCTCCTGCCTAAGCCTCCTGAGTAGCTAGGATTACAGGCACTCCCAGCTAATTTTTGTATTTTTAGTAGAGATGAGGTTTCACCATGTTGGTCAGGCTGGTCTTGAACTCCTGACCTCAGGTGATCCACCCACCTTGGCCTCCCAAAATACTGGGATTACAGGCGTGAACCGCTGCACCTGGCCTTCAAAAGCTTCCTCAGAATGAGAGTTAGAGTCATAGAGCCATTAAAATTCAAACCCAGGAAAACCTTACTTGTATGAAAGAAAGATTAGGAAGTTCTTCTTAACAATAAACCATATGCCAAGCTCTTTTGAGTACTACTGATGTTTACTGTAACATCTTCATAGGGCAGTCAGAAGAGAGATGTTAATAATCTATAGATGGCTAGTTGGAGGGACAACTTACATGTTTCCTGCTCAGTGCTGCACTAAGAGCTCATGGGTGCCCCTGATAATAATTTATGCTCTTAATCCCCATGGATTACCTAATTTCCTAGATAAACTATTCCTGACAGTCAGTGGTTTGCAAGCTTCTGAACCATTAAACACACAGATATATCCCTTTATTTTTTGAGAAATTATTAAAATGCTTTCATGAAACTTCGTCTCAAATAATTTACCATTTTGTGGAGAGTGTATTTAAAAGTTTCACTGGGAACAATTGTAGAATATTCATATAAATTCCAGAAGGAGATATTTGCATTCTTAGAAAGAGTCTTTTGCAGGGGCATAGATGGAACCGGAAGCCATTATCCTCAGTAAACTAACACAGGAACAGAAAACCAAACACTGCATGTTCTCACTTATAAGTGGGAGCTGAACAACGAGAACACATGGACGCAGGGAGGGAAACAACACACACTGGGGCCTGTAGCGGGGTGTGGTGGGAGGTGGGAAAGCATCAGGATAAATAGCTGATGCATGCTGGGCTTAATACCTGGGTTGATGGATTGATAGGTGCAGCAAACAAACATGGCACATGTTTACCTATGTAACAGACCTCAAAGTCATGCACATGTAGCCTGGAACTTAAAATAAAATTGTTTTAGAAGGGTTCTGATATAAGCTTATAAATAATTGTGAACAAATAAAATAATATAAAAATCAATATGTATTTAGTTAGACAAATCTCAGGGATGGATAATTTTATGGGACCCACCCAAACCTCCATTTATATTTTAAAAAAGCATACAGTCGTCAAGCTTATCAAGTTGTGTACTTTAAATATATGTAATTTTTTGTATTTCTATCATGCCTCAATAAAGTGGATTAAAATTTTTAATTTTTAAAACAGCATTAAGGGTAGACAGAATATTCTCATTTACTGATAAATTTCTGATAGGTCTCATGTATTTATAAGGTCTAACTACTAATACCATTTGTTTGTAGTGGGCCAAGTAGATGCCCTTTTTCTTAGTGCGTATCTCTGTGTCAAAAATATATGGTTTATTTTACATTTTTAAAGAAAGGAACTTCTGAATCTAGATTTTCTGCACTGGTTTGATCTACTCTTTTTTTTGGAGGTGGGGGAGATGGAGTCTTGCTCTGTCACCCAGGCTGGAGTGTAGTGGCATGATCTTGGCTCACTGCAACCTCCGCCTCTAGGGTTCAAACAATTCTCCTGCCTCAGCCTCCTGAGTAGCTGGGGTTACAAGTACCCACCACCATGCCCAGCTGCTTTTTATATTTTTGGTAGAGACGGGGTTTCACCATGTTGGCCAGGCTAGCCTTGAACACCTGACCTTGGGTGATCCACCCGCCTCAGCCTCCCAAAGTGCTGGAATTACAGGCATGAGCCACAGCGCCCAACCTAGGTTTGATCTACCCTTGAGCGTGAGTTTCTTTACCTGAAAGATCCTTTTCAGAGATACATATTTATTTACACAGAAACCATTTGTTGAATGCCAAGAAATCCAAAGAAACAGGAGATGTCTTGTCCACGACACTTGTACAGCAGGTCCCTACGTAACTGTGATAATCGATGGATGAATGCTAACACAGTTCTAATGGAATCAGAGGCAAGATAGGCCAGTTTTTTGACTGAGGTGTTTGGTGGAGGCATCATGGGGGTGACTACAGTTGAAGAGATCTTAAAGACTTTTCTGGTTTTGCCTAGACTGGGAAGAACATCATGGCAGGGTCAAGGACATGGAGGCAGCCAGGTGTAAAATAATCTGAGAACAGTAAGTTGACTTGTGTGACTGAAGTAGAAGAATCTTGCAAGGAAAGGTGAGAGAAAAGGCCAGAGAAGTGGTCACGGTGCTAGGCTTCTTTCCCAGGGTCACCTCTCAGAGCTGGATGCTCTTTACCCCAGTGGGTCACACTGGTATTTCAGCCTTCAGGGTGGGGATTGTTTCGGAGACATTTTCAGTTCAATCCAAATTAGGCACTTGGGGATTGGCCAGGAAAAATCTATAAATATCTATCTTTTCTTCTTTCCCTTTGCCTCAGATGAAGAGGCTTTTCTCTTTTTTTCTTTTTTTTTTTTTTGAGACTTAACTCTTCGATCTGTGTTCCTAGTACTATCTTGGCTTTTAAAGAAGTACTTCTTTGTAAAACAGCTTCAGATACTCAGTAGTTCCTTTATTCTTAGTTTTTGAGGTAGCTCCCTACCTTCTCCAGTTATCAGAGAATCAGAAAACTTCGCTTTTCCTTCTGCTTTCCTGTGTCATGGTACAAAATAGATCCAGAGGGGATATGGCAGTCTGACTGAAAGCAAAAGTGTTTTGTTCTTTCAATTCTGACTTGAGTAAAAATTTACCATAGTTACTTGGTTTTATTTTATATGTACCCTTGTAGGCTGACTTAAATACCTCCTTTAAAAAAATAAGACAAAAATGTAACATACATTAATTCATTTATTGTTCATAACTTTTTTTTTTTTTTTTTTGAGACGGACTCTCGCTCTGTCACCCAGGCTGGAGTGCAGTGGCCGGATCTCAGCTCACTGCAAGCTCCGCCTCCCGGGTTCACGCCATTCTCCGGCCTCAGCCTCCCAAGTAGCTGGGACTACAGGCGCCCGCCACCTCGCCCGGCTAGTTTTTTGTATTTCTTAATAGAGACGGGGTTTCACCGTGTTAGCCAGGATGGTCTCGATCTCCTGACCTCGTGATCCGCCCGTCTCCGCCTTCCAAAGTGCTGGGATTACAGGCTTGAGCCACCGCGCCCGGCCAACTTTTTTTTTAATAGGCGAGAAACTGAGGAACAGAAAGTTTCTATGAGTTGTTTAAGGCAGTCTTGCTCCAGAGTTCATGTTTTTAACCACGATGCTAGCTTAATAGAGTCATTAAGCTACTCATTTGTCCTTTTATTTCCTTTGATGCTTCCTGTATGAGACATCTCTGCTAGTATGTATTTAAGTAAAGGAGCATTCTCCACTCTTTAAACATATTTTTGTGATAACCCTTCCAAAGCAAATGTTTACAGTGTAATCTAAGGTAAACAAAGTTACATTGTACTTCCTTAAAAATTTCCAGAACATTAAAATATCTGTTCTAGTTAAGTAAAATTCTCAAAATGCAAGCTCCAAATAATAGTCTCTGAATGAATAGAAGCAAGTTTATTGCTTTGAGTATGAGTGAATGCCAAAATTAACCTGGCAGTAGTGTTGGCAAATAGGCTTTTTCATAAAGGACTTCTCTCTTTTCTCCTTTGCTTTGTTTTTTTGGACAATTGATAAAAAGAGCAAGTTGTACCTCTGCATTTTTTGGAGAGCATGACTGTACAATGGTGTATATTTGCCTGGAGGGATGAGGGAAGTCTTCCATGGGAAGCTGAATCATTTTTGGGCTTGTCTGACTGTGTTGACTATGCTAGAGCTATTCTTTCTGCAGTGAAGAGAAAAATAAGAAGAAGAAGTCAAGTAATTTCCTAAAGTAGTACATTTTTATTTTATGTGGGATTCATATTTTCCTTGGGTTGTGGTTATTTTGAGCAGGAGTTTTTGTGTCTGGCCAGGACTTGTATTCTTCTAATAGAGAAACTACTTCAGACAAAATTATTTTCTCTCCTTATTTAATAACTAAACTTGGTCAGCCATTGGAAGTCTTAGGGTTGTGATTTTGGTGGTAAACAAAGACATTATTATTTATTCATCCCACCTTGGATGTCTCATACCTTTTTTGGCACTCTGGAGAAATTTGAGAAATGGCATTTGCCTTTAAGGCAATTATTATTTGGTTAGAATCAGACCAACATGCAGTAGCAATGAACAATACAGGGCAGGACACTATAGAGTCAGCAAGGCAGAGTCTAAGCCCCATAGTGGTTCAAAGGAGAGCATTATAAGGAGGGTTAGAGTAGGTAGAGAGAGCTGAATTGGGAAAGTAGAATTAAAGGATGAACTTTGACTAAGGTGGATAGGCAAGAGAGGGAATTGCAGAAACCATGATTGTTTTGAGAGCCAGGGGCATTGAAGTAGGAAGAACCACATCCTGATTGTGGAACCTTGAGACACGATTAGGCTTTATCTTGAAGAACAATAGAAAATGAGATTGGATAAGGGTCATGGAGCAGTCTGAAATCCAGACAAGGGAGATTAGACTGGATGAAGCTAAAGACTTTTTTACTGCCTTTCTGAATGACAGCGTAAGTCATATCACTTCTTTGTTCAAACAAACATCTTCACTGGCTCCCTATTGCCCCTGAATAGAGTCTTAAACTCTTTAGCATAACAGCAAATGCTTTTTTCATTTTTAATTGACACATAGTTGAATGTATTTATGGAGTACAGTGTGATATTTTGGTACATGTGTACAATGTGTAATGATCAAATTAGGATAATTAGCATATCAGTCACCTCAAACATTAATTATTTCTTAATGGTGAAAACATTCAAAATCCTCTCTTCCAGCTAGTTTGAAATATACAATATATTATTGCTAACTATAGTCACCCTTGGACGTGATGGAACACTACGTTTTTTCCTTCTATGACTCTTTACCCATTGACCAACCTCTCCCCATTTTCTTTTCCCCATCCTTGTCCCAGCCTCTAGTAACCACTATTGTACTCTTTATTTCTGTGAAATCAACTTATTTAGATTCCACATTATCAGTGAGATCTTATGGTGGTTGCCTTTCTGTGCCTGGTTTATTTCATTTAACATAATGTCCTCCAGGCTTATCCATCTTGCTATTAATAACAGGATTTTGTTATTTTTTATAGCTGAATAGTATTCTGTTGTGTGTATGTACCACATTTTCTTTATCCATTCACTGTCGATGGACACTTTAGCTTGGTTCCATATCTTAGCTATTGTGAACAGTATACTGAACATAAGAGTGAATACTGATTTCATGTCCTTTGGATATATACCCAGTAGTGGGATTGCTAGATCATATGGTAGTTTTCTTTTCACATCATCTGTTTGTATAACTTATGCTGTTAATGCTTTTCCTAGCTGATGTCATAGCAGTCCCTTGCATGAATCTGATGCTATTCCTCTGTCATACCTGGCATTCATTAACAGCTTTACCCTCACTCACACTCTTCATATACAATGCCCACCTCCTCTCTTCCATTTTCCTTCCATTTATTTTAAAACAGCATCTTTTCTTTCTTATCACTTCAGCCAGGGATCGTCTTCCTTTTGCTGAAATTCTGCTTTTCATCAGTACTAACTACCCAAACTGTCTTGTGTTTGTGTTTCGTACAGTTGCTCCTGCTGTATTTTCTTTGAGGACTCAAAAATGTCTTACGTATTTGTGTATCTCTCATAACACCTTACAGGGCAACTCACCTACAGCAGACACTTAAGTATTTGCTGAATGGGTAAATAAATTTGGCTAATATTCATTAGTTTGCTACTAATTTTGGTTTCTATGGCAGGATCTCTTTGACACAATTAAAAAAATACAAAAGGATAGTCGTGATCATGGAACTCACTTCTTGTTAACGATCCCTTTTTCTCTGTCAGTGTTTTGTTTACTTCTTAAAGTTCTTAACAATCTAAAGTATTTATTGTTGGGTTAGAAATCTTATAGCAGTCATTATATAAGGATTCACTTAAGGCACTTTCTCTAAAGGAAAAAAATGTCTTAAGAGAACACTCTGAAGAGTTGAGTATGTAGATAGAACTTAAGGGCCGGGCGTGGTGGCTCAGGCCTGTAATCCCAGCACTTCGGGAGGCTGAGGTGGGTGGATCACCTGAGGTCAGGAGTTCAAGACCAGCCTGGCTAACATGGTGAGACTCCCCCGTCTCTACTAAAAATAAAAAAATTAGCCGGGCATGATGGCAAGCACTTGTAATCCCGCTACTTGGGAGGCTGAGGCAGGAGAATCACTAGAACCCGGGAGGCAGAGGTTGCAGTGAGTCGACATCGCGCCACTGCACTCCAGCCTGGGCAACAAGAGCGAAACTCCATCCTCCCACTCCCCTCCCCACAAAAACCTTAAGTTTTCCCCTGTGAAATAGTAGACTATTTAAATCCAGTTTTCATCAGTCTACAGCTACACCAGAACTACCCTCACCAAGATGTACGAAATATTTGCCTAGCAAAATCCAAATCTTGTATTTGCGTGAGCTTTTTATAGCATTTCACACTGTTTACTATCCTTTCTTTGAAATACTTTCTCCATTTAGTTTCCTTGATGTCACCTCTGTGTGTTAATTCCCAAATCTGAATGCCCAACCCCAGCCATTCCCCTAACTTCCAGTCACACACTTTCAACTGCTTACCATGGCTCTGCTGAGATATCTCTGAGATACTGTGTCTCAGATTCACTGTGTCTAAAAGTGAATTCGTCATCTAATCTTTCCCTGCCACCTACTGCTGCATTCTGCCCTTTACCTAGTTGTTCAGGACAGAAACCTAGTCCATCATCACACTTCTTTTCCTTCCTGCTCCCACCCCAATGCCCAATATCCTGTTAATGTTAAATATTTTTGGACTTTCGGTTTCTTTTCTTGATCTCTGCTTTCAGACCTGAGTTCACGCTACCATCATTTCTCATCTGACTTCTTTAACAGCTTTCTAACTCATCTGTCTCTAGGCTTGCTCCCTCCTGTCCTGTGAGCGTATTCCAGAAAAAATATTTTTGAAATACAGATGCGATCATGCCTTTCCCTTGCTAACAATTCTTCGATCGCTTTTCCTATTGTAGTGACAATATACTTGTGAACACAAGTAACGTGTTCAGCTGGGGCTGGCCTCATCCTTTGTCTCTGTGCTCTTTCTTCCTTCTGGGCCTTATCATGCAGTCTTCTGCCTGAACTTAGACACCAGTCAATCTCTCTGGCTTTCCTTCCCTGCCTCCGTGCAGCACCATCCACACATATACACCCTTTGCCTGGTTAATTCCTATTAAGTCTTCCATCAAGTCTCAGATTAGTAACATACTCTAAGGGCCAGTCTCAAACATGATTATAATTATTTAATGTCCATTTTGTGCACTGCCATATCCTCAATGCCAAACGTACATGTTTAATAAATATTTGCCTAATGATTTAACTTTATTGAAAAGCTTATTGAAGATTTAGGACAGTGATGTGGAGTTGTACTCTACAGTCCCAATAATGTCACAGATTTTCCATGTGAAATTTCCTGGTTGTTGTTGAAATTGTTAGTTACTCAATTTGCCATGTTTAGTATTCTTGGCACTCCAGGTTTAAAAATTCTAATGTATCTTGAAAACATGTTTAGAAAAATTTGACAATACATAAAACATTTATTATGCTTTGAATAGGTGCAGTTTATTATATGTAAATTATACTTCAGTAAACCTGTTTAAAAATTAACTGATAATAAATACTTTCAAGGTCTAGATTACCGTCTGAAATAGGTTTTTTTTTTTTACCAGTGGTTTTGTCTGAATCACATATGCATTTTGCGCTTGTATATATACCAACTATTTGGGTGGGAAAATTTGCGTAAGGTTGTGAATTCATTTGAATTGACTATTTGGTGGTATAGTTAGCATGTTTAAGTAGGTCAGGCGTAGTGACTCACACCTGTAAATTCCAGCAGTTTGGGAGGCCAAGGCAGGTGGATCATTTGAGGTCAGGACTTTAAGACCAGCCAGGCCAACATGGTGAAACCCTGTCTCTACTAAAAATACAAATATTAGCTGAGTGGTAATGACACGTGCCTGTAATCTCCAGCTACTCAGGAGGCTGAGGCAGGAGAATCGCTTGAGCCTGGGAGGCGAAGGTTGTGGTGAGCCAAGATTATACCACTGCATTCCAGTCTGGGCAACAGAGTGAGACTCTGTCTCCAAAAAAAAAAAAAAAGGAAAGTAAATGTGAAGAGAAGATATTCTTCTTACCTTAATGCCTTAAAAGGGATGCTATGATTTATAGTAATTTTACTCAAAAATTTGCACTTAGGGGCTTTATGAAATTGGTAAAATTTCTACATGTGAGAAGAAGTTATTGTGTCATTGTACTATTATGAAGTAGCTTTTGTTTTTGTTCTTATTTGTCAGTGCTGGGCTGTCTTATGTTCTTGTGGTCATGCTAAAAAGAAATGCTGCTAGAAGTTTCAAAACTATAAGTAAATATGGCTTATAGTTTTATCAAATACAACAGTCTTTAGGATCTGGTTTTAAATAGACAGTATAAATGGTTATCAAACAGTACACTGCATGAGTAGTGTCTCATTTCCCTTTTGGGTGACATTATTTGACAGATTGAATAGGAGAATGCCATACATTAGTATGTATTAATTTCAGGAAGAAGTTTTATGAATTACTCTCTATTGTATAGAAGATGGAGGAATGGGACTCAGAATTCAATTGGCTTTGTAGCTGATAGACCAGCATTTTACTTAATCTTAGGAGTGGTGGGGCTGGGTGTGGTGGCTCACGTCTATAATCCTGGCACTTTGGGACACCAAGGTGGGTGGATCACGAGGTCAGGAGATCGAGACCATCCTGGCTAACATGATGAAACCCCGTCTCTACTAAAAATATAGAAAATTAGCCAGGCGCAGTGGCGGGCACCTGTAGTCCCAGCTACTCAGGAGGCTGAGGCAGGAGAATGGCATGAATGTATTAGGAGTGCTAATTGATGGACAGATATCCTACCAGGGGAGGCTTTTAGTGATATAATTCTGGGTTCTATCATTAGCCTTGCTCTTCAGAGTTTGGAGAAACAGCTGTTATTTCAGTGATGGAATTTAGATTCACTATGCTCTCTTTAGGCTAAAATGGTAACTTTAAAGCAAATGAGAATTCATTTGAAAGAATATATTTATACAGAAAGCTATAAAGTAGGTTTTAAAATAAAATCACAAGATTATAGTTTAAAGGAGACCTGATGCTGTAAGTCACTCTGAAAGAAAATATATGGGAAGTAAGTTTATTTCACAATAAGCTTATCCTTCTAGTGGTGTGGTATGTGTGTCAAGAAAACCAATTTGATCTTAGTCATCCCAGTGTGCACTATGTCAGAGGATTTTGTTTGTGGCATCCACATCACAAGAAATACACTAACTGGAGAGCACTCAGGTACTCTGTTGTCTGAGGAACCGTTGTGGGAATCATGGTTCGAAAGAGAAGCCTGAAGAAGATGGTGAGGCACGATGGCCATCTTTAAATATCTGAAATGCTGCCAAAAGAAATAGCCAGTGTTTGCTCCAAAGAAAAAAGCCAGATCAGTGTATCTCTTCGTTTTAAGGAAGACTTGGGTAGCAATTGTCAATATCCGGAGATCTTTTACTCTGTGTGTTTGGTTTGTTCTTTCAGATTTTTGTAAGATATTACTATAGTGAGAAACTTTTTGAAAGTGGAATGTCAAATATTGAAATGTTGGCAGAAAAGCTGAGTTCATTTAATGTAAAATTAAGAATCACTTGGAATTTTTATTTAAAAAAAAAACCATCTTTTTCTGTCCTTTAGCATTTATGTAAAAATCAAATGTAGGAATATTGATAATGAGCAATGAATCCCAAGTTTTCTTTCCTCAGATACTAACTTTTTTCTGTTATAGTTTCATTTCTTGGGGGATTTATCAAGTGGCAAAATAAGATGTAGTGGAAAGACTGATTTACGGAACTGAGTTTAAAGCAAGCCTGTTTTATTAGCTGTGTGATGTTATATAACTGATTTAAACTCTGAGTGCTACTTTTCCTCTTCTGTAGACAGTAAAATTTCACCTTATAGCTTTTTATGTGGAATAAATGAAATTGTACCTGTGGAAGCACCTGGCAAACAGGAGGTATTTATTAAATGTTGTGGTTAATAGATCTTGCTCCAAAAGACCTGTCCTCGAGATTAAACTGTCCTGTCACTGTTTTCCCAACTGAAATTTTGATTCTGCCATCTCCCTTTCTTCCTTCCTCCTGCCTTTTATTTCATAAAGCTGTTGGTAATTTTAGTACAATTTAACATTTGTGTGTATGATACATGAGACCTTGTTCCTGTAAAGAGCACAAGTTTATGAAGATACTTTTTTCTTATATTCTTCCATATTATTTTGTTATTTTAATTGTTGCTATTATTGTCAGTTTGCTGCCACCAGTTAATTTGTCTTAAGATTTCTTCTTGTAAAGACAGTAAAGGGTTAAGGAAAGGAGCTGTTGGCTACTGCTTGCTACTAATTTGAAAAGAAATGCTAGTTATGGCCTTCTAGGTCTCTCCTTCTCCTTTACCCTTTTACTGTCTGGTAACCTTCAAATCTGTGTGTCAGTGAAGGCTAGGAGGGAACAGTAGAACTGCTTCTCCTGGAGCCATAGCACCTAGCACCTAAACACCTGCACTGAAATTTACGAGGAAAGCCTAATTGGAGACAATGCCTTTGCAGCCGTTGTAAATTATTTTCTTCTTTCACCTGTGAAATATTCATTCCTCTTATTTGAAGCAGTCTATTATCTAAGCAAACAGGAGTTGCTCAAGTGGAGGCTAAATGTTTTATCTATATTCTAATACATTTTACCACCAACATATGTGTAACTCTGGATGACTCACTATATTTAAGTTTAGATTAATGAAAATTGTTGACTGTGGTAAACTTTTCCTTCCCATTTCACGTGAAGAACAAGGTAGAAAGTGTCATTATGCAGGAATAATGTTTTCTGCAAGTTTTAAGAGAATGTCTCAATTCCCTTTTCTTTCTCCTCTGAAACTACCGTATCCTATGAACTATATGGCAGGCAATAACTTCCTAATCTCAGACTGGCACTATATAATATTAGAGCAAGAAGGATCTTCAGATATGACCTAGCATCAAATCTCTCTCATTTTTCCATTCTGGAAATCTTGGTCCAGAGGGTCAAACTAATATCTCCCAAGTTGCTCAGTGAGATAATGGCACACCTAGGAAGACAAAGAACCCTTGATTTTCACTTAGTACCTTGTGTTCTCTGCAGAGAGTAAAATTGATCATTGGTGAGTCATTAACCAGTGTCCAGTCACATGCTGCTACTTTATGTTCACTTTGGGCTTTCAGGAAAAAATACTTAGTAGCAGAAGATGAGCCCCACCCGTATCCCCACACCCCCACAAAAATATTCACTGACCTTTGGTGTTCTGTTTGGGTCTTCAGCATCCCCCACTAGATGGTGTCCTAATTCAGAAACTTTGCTATGAGACTCCACATGGGCTTCTGCCCTAACTGGAACTAAAGCAGCCACAGTGTTGACCCATAAGAATGCTTAAACAATTTGGTAAGGTGCTAGATCTTGTAGTTAAGTAAATCAAATGAAAATTTAATTCATGAACACAAATGCTATAGCTAAATTAAGATGTATAAAGTATTTTTATATTTCATTTTCTGGAATCTTTAAGAATTGCATGTTGGGCCTGTGGCATGAGACAGACTAAAAGCACTGGTTGTTTTTAAAGAATCTGGTACCCTTTGTGTGGATAGAGGGCAGGACGGAGGCTGCAGAGAGAAAGGAGAGATAATTAGTACTGTAAGTAACTACTGTTAAGTAGTATGGCTGTAAATAATAAAATATTTTACTACAGGTTCCCCAAATTAAAGGAAAAGGGAAATAAATTCAGAACTCCCTTTAAATTTGTAACTCTCAGCTCTGGTTTAGGTATGAAATGATTGGTTGCTGTATTTCAAAATCCTAGCAGAATTACTGTTCACTGGTTCCAGATGTTTTTGATAAAAACTTGGAATTGTCACATCAACTGCAAAAGCACAAGACTGCAGATTCTGTCTTCTGTTGGGGAGTGCTGAGCAGATCCAGAGGGGAAAGCAACACAGACTCTTTTCTCCACCCAGAGCATTTATTTCCCACCCAGGGTATTTGTTGTCCTCCAAGAAGGAGCAGAATATGTAAAGAATTGTCCTTTTAATATGCAGAAAGAGCAGGAAATCTAGCTTTCCAGCCTGTGGCACAAATCCAGAAGTTAGAAATAAAAAGGTTAGTTCTATATGTCTCAAACAGTAATCTAGGCTCTTTCAGAAAATTATATTATTTTGAAACAATTTTCCCTCTCCTATAAACTTCCTGAAGACAGACACCTTGTTACCTATTTCTTTTGCTTGCCTCCACTAGGAGTCACAAAATATCTGTTAGATTGATATAGATTATCTGCATGTAAGTCACTGGACAGGGTTAGGGTAGAAAAGCTTTTTTTTTTTTTTTTTTTTTTTTTTTGAGGCGGAGTCTCCCTCTGTTGCTAGGCTGGAGTGCAGTGGCACGATCTTGGCTCACTACAACCTCCGCCTCTCCAGGTTCAAACGATTCTCCTGCCTCAGCCTCTCGAGTAGTTGAGACTACAGGCATATGACACCATGCCCGACTAATTTTTGTATTTTTAGTAGAGACAGGGTTTCACCATGTTGGCCAGGATCTCGATCTCTTCACCTCATGATCCGCCTGCCTCGGCCTCCCAAAGTGTTGGGATTACAGGCATGAGCCACTGCGCCGGGCCGGTAGGAAGGTTTTAATGGTGATTTAAACCATCTCTGATCCCTAGAGAGACATGCCTGGGAATCTTGGAAGCAGGAATCATTTGATTCTAATTAAAACAGAAGGGCATGGCAGTGAGGAACAAACCATATTTCGGACAGAGGGGAGGCAGCTCTGTGTTCAAAAAAAGAAGAAGGGCGAGTTCTACATTCTAGCTTGGTGAAAGCTTTTACAGAAAAGATAATAAACTATCAGTTTATCTATACATTCAAGCCTAAAGGCTCTTTCTATCTGTGCCCTAGACCACATAGTTTGGAAGTATTTGTAAATCTGGTCAGGTTCTCATGCTTTTGATAAGCCAGAGCAAGAATTTTATTTACAACTTTTAAATCTCTGTCAAATTGTCTTGTTTCTACTGTTTTCTAGTCTCATTTGTAGTGAAAAGCAACATCTGTTTCACTGCACATGTTGGTACCACCAAGAACCAAGGCTCACTGGTGGCATGAGAAGGGGAGGGGTTGTCCACCTTCATTCCTCAGATGAACCAGTGAAGAATAGGGAAATAAAACCTTACGGCTTTTATTTCGGATTAAAGCCTGTAGCTGTGGTGTATTAACAGAAAGTTGAGGAAAATGTTTGCACTCTTCTTAGCAGGGTTTGCTGTTTCCCTCCTTTAAGCTGGTCAGCGACTTGAATACCTGGCCTGAGGACACGGCTGATCTATACCCTTTTTCTATACCTGAAAAACCTTTTCACCAACTTTGTTTGCAATGTCAACAGAAATGTAGGTGTTAAATCTCTCCTCTCCTCTTCTGTTGTGGTTATTTGAGCCCCTGCTTTCACAGCCTAGCTAAGGACTACTCTGGCCAACTCAAGGAAAATGTCAGCAGCTCCTAGAAAGAGAAATCTTTTTTTTTTTTTAATCCCTTTTTCTTTTGTTTCTTCACTCCTTTCTGCTTTTTGCTCCCCTCAGTTCCTCATCCTTTTCCCTCCCAAATCGTTTATGATCCAAGTAAGAGAGTGTCTCAGGTGAGAGAATGCATTCTGAAGTAAGTCGGTCCCTGAGAATGTTAGGGTGGGGACTAGAAGGGTGTGCAATAGTAAGAAAACAGGCAAATGAAGTAGCAGACCCACATTCAAGACCCAGTTAGTGTGCATAGAAACATTGAAGGAGAAGTCTCAGCCAGACAGCTATGCTTAGTCACAACAAATATTAACATATCCAGAACTCCTTTGTTCCACTCCTTTTCCTTTTCATTTTCTTTCAATCTAACTCCATCCTCCCTTCTCCCTCCCCCAAAATAAAGCTTAACTCTTGATAATTTTTAAACCTTATCAGACACATTTGTAGCCACGTCTTGATCCTAGAGACATAACTGCAATATTTGGCTAACATTTTTCTCATGTTAAATCATTGCCTTGCATTTGGCAGGGAGGTACAGTGTATGCTTTGGGTAGTTTCAGTTTTCTGTACCTCGGGACGAGTCCGTTGTACACACTTGTGGTGTTTAGTATAACACCCCCCTTCTTTTATTAGCATACTACTCTGACATCAAAGAACTGAGCTGCATCTTGCAATGCCTGACAAAGCCTTTTTCATAGGGGTGGGAGGAGGAGGAGGAGGAAGAAGAAGCGGGTTGGAAAAGGAAGCCTTGTTTTTCTCTTCGTCTGTAGATGAATCATGTTCCCACAACTGCAATTGGGTTTTCAAACCTCCAAGGCTGCGGGAGCAGAGCTGAAAGGGCAAGCAGTGACGTTCCTGAGAGAGAAGGAAAAAGGGAGGAGGAGGCTGGCTAGGGAGGGAGGGAGGGAGAGAGGGAGTACTGCAGGAGTGGTCTTTTTTTTTTCCCCCTTTTACTCTGCTGTCCTTAGAGATTTTCAACTTAAATCAAAACCAAGTCCCACTGCCTGGTGAGCAAGAGACAGACTCTAAAGACTTTGCTTTGAAAAGCATCTCCCAGCTTCTACTTTTTTTTTCTTTAAGGAAAAGTAGATTTTCTTTGTCTTTGTTTTTGTTTTAAGCAAGAACAGAATCTAATGACTTTTTTCATGTCATCGCTTTGAAATAGCGTCGTCTTCCTTTCTTTCTCTCCCTCTTCCTGGCAAAATATATACTGGATTTTTATTGCCTTCTTGGGTTTTTTTCCCTACGTGTATCAGCCGTTATGCTTGGCCAGTTTATTCTTAATTTTTTTACGGGAGTCATTGCCAGTGATGGAAACGCTGTTTGCTTCTCTTTCAGTCAAGATCTGCACAAAGTATAGCATTAGGGGATATTTGTTGTTTATATTATGAGTTCTACAGTCATCTTTTCAGCGCTCTGAAGTTACCAGCAAGTTCTCAGTCAGTTCAAGGAATTGGATTCTCCTTGATTTCTTTTTAATTCGTTGTTTTTGACCCCTTTGAGAGTTTTTACATAGAGAGGAATCTGGAAGGCAGAGATCTCCTCCACCTCACCGTGAGAAATTTGGAACTAAGGACTCGCACTGGTTCCCAAGTTAACAGTGGATATACTTCCTGCATTTTCTCTGTTCTTTCCTGCATTTGGGCAAAATGTATGAACGGCACAAGAGGCGCTACAGCCTCTGTGACATCTCCAAGGTGGACAGGACTGTGGACGTGGTGTTGCTGAAGGTAAGGGGGGCCGCACCTCATGCATTTTGAAGCTCTGCGGGCTGTTTTAGTGCTTTGAACCCAGTAGCCATGTCCCTGGCCCTCTTGTATTGGGAGAAAGGCTGAGAAATCTGTGTACAATGGAGGATGAGGGGTGATTGTAAGCCTCTTAAAGGAGGATCTGAACAGGAAGCAGTAGGTGCTTGGGAATCAGCATTGGACTACTTACTGTTGAGATGTAATTTTACTTGCATTAAAATGGATTCTTATGCTTGGGAGAACCTCATACTGTTGAAAATCACAGAAGGAGAAATTCACCTTCCAAGTTGCTCTGTTTGGCCTTCTGTCTCTGTCACCCCTCCGCCCCCAGACTCCACCCCCATCTGCCTGGTCTCTTTCTCTGGCAGTCTCTTTCTCTGCCTCTGTCTTTTAAGTATTTCTGTCTTTTGTCTGAGTCTTTTCTGTTTTTCTGCTATGGTCTCACTCAATTCTTTAGGGGAAAGATAGGCAACATTTATTTCTTTTGGAAGGATTTCCAATAAACCTATTTATTAAGGTGGCAGAGCTGACATTTTGGCTTGATTTGACTGCTTTTCGGAGGTAGCTTCTGACTTTGTTGATAGCTGTATTTGTTTGTGTTCTCAGCATTAGTGATGTTTGGTGTCTAAGCAGGATGGGGGCGGAGACTCTGAATAGCTAATTGCTCACAGAAGGCATCCTTGAATCTAAAATTAGTAAAAACTCCTCCAGCCGGTAAGATGAGAGTCTGGGAATGTTGGACAGCTCAAAGAGCACTTTTTGGAAATTTAGCAGTTTTCTGGCAAAGGCAGGGGAAATTGGAAGTCAACCAAGCGCTTCATAGATGACGGAAAGAACCCCAGTATCTGAACTTCTGAGGCTGTATGTGGAGGTGAGGGTGATTTTAACCAAAGTGGAAATACATTGCCCTGGTCAAGGAAATAGTGGACCTATTTTATTGATTTATCTATTCAGTTTATTACTTGGGTCTTTTTGATTTTCTTTGCTCGAGTGAGGCTAAGGAATGGGCTCAGAAGGCTAGACACAAAAACCAATGAAATGCCATGTTGGGCAGGGCACTAGGTAGAGTAGTTGTGATTTGTGGTAGAGTGTTGTAAGTGTCTCTCCATAATCATTATCAGGTGGTTGACTTGCTGGACCTCGGCTGCCAGCAGTTGGTAACTTGTTGTTTTGAAATTGTTCCAAGATATTATTCATTTTGGGTTCTCTGAAATGTGATTTTCTCTGAGATCACAGTGATGTTTAAAAATTTTTATCCTCATATGATGTATTTAGGAGAATCTCATTTTTAGGATCTTTTTGTGCATGATACCCTATGATTTGGCCTGCGGGTGGGGAGAAGGATAAAAAGAAAATCTGAGTATCACAAGAAATATTGAACTTTTAAAGTAATGCTAAAATATATAATACTTTATACTCTAGGTGGGCATGGAAAGCCTTTGCGAATGGAGCTAAATCAGTACAGGCTTATTGGCCTCAGAGTTGCTGTTTTATAGTTTTAACGAAGCACCTCCATATACGTTTCTTAATTCGAGACTTGCCAGGCAGTTACTTTTTACCCCATATTCATATGGAGAGCCCAAGGGTTTTCTTGAGCATGGTGAGGGGTATGAAGAACTTGAGTGACAAGAATGTGGTTTTTTGTTTTTCTTCCCCCGCAAACCTACAACTAATAAAGGTGTTTGTTTGTACTATCCTGCCCAATAAATAATAAAAAATTTTCAGTAGAGAAAACTTCACTTCTCAGAAAATAGTCATTAGTAAATAAACACCAGGAGTCCTGAAAACACCCTGTTTCCAGTTTAAAATGAGATGGGGACATTTGTTGTTAGTTTCTTTGCTTTGGAGATGGAGAAGACAACATCATTGAGAGCTGTAAACTTAAAGAAACCTAAGTACCTATCCCATGCGAGCCACGGGGTACAGTCTTTATTCTATTATTGCTTAAAGGTAGATAATAAATAGAGAAATTTATAGTACAAACCGTTGTAATTGATTTGCAAGAAATGAGTAGGGTGCTGTGTAGTGGGCAGAACTATTTCAGATAGAATGGTCTTTGGACAGAAGATCTTTTCGAGGTGCAGACATTTAAAAAGCTGATCTCCAGAGGATGGAAAGACATTAGCTATGCTAAGGAAGAGCTCTCTAGAAAGAATGAACAGCAAATACGTGGCCCTGAGGAAGGAAGGAGCACACAGGGCCATTGTGGTGGATGGGAGCCCCTTGAGTAGAAAGTGGGGTAGCAGGATGAGAAGGCCAGAGCCAGAGGTGGGACCTGGAAGAGCAGGGCCTTGACAGCCGTGGGGAGGATGCCTTACCTCTCAGTGTACGTGTTGAAAAGATTATTCTGGGAGTAATTGGTTAGCCTGCCGTTATGATAGCACAGGCAGAATAAGAGGGTTTTGTGGTCTGAAGTGGGAAGAAGTGAATGGATATGAGACACAGGCATTTAATGTTTACATTCCTACTCTTTGTCTCATTTTACATATGGGAAAACAGATTTGTGTAGTTAATAACTTTCCCAGTGCCTCACATCTCGTATGTAATTGATAATTACATATGAGTGCAGTCCCAGGTTGGACTGTTTCAAAGTCCATGTTTTTCTTGCTATCCTAGACCTCTTTTTTGAGTCGATCAATTCCTTTTATTACATGAATATATATATTAGCTTTTATTGATATATACATATGTGTTCTTTTTCTATCTTAGACTTTTGGTCTCTTCTTTCCCAGTGCAGGAATTCCTTCTACAATACTTAGGACAGGTACACCATGGCATATAAGTTCATTTTGTCCCATGATTTTTAGCAAAGTTTTCTCACAATTCTAAAAAACCATTTGGTAGGGTTCTTCAATTCTTTCTACAAAATTATTTCGAATTTCAGTATTTTCTATTAGTGTTTTAAAAAAATAGTTATGTTGGGTGCCACATAAATTCTCAAGCCGTCATGTACATGTTCTCCACTTTTATCTATGGAAGTTTGCTTTTTTATACTAAGGAGTCTGTCACTTTTATCTGTTCATTAATACTATCTAAACACTCAAAACGTTTGTTGGTTAAATGAATTTATCTTTGTAAGTATGGATTCATAAGCATCATGTTATATAAATTGTGTTTAACAGATGAGATGAAATGTGGCAGTAATTACAGAGTTTAAATTGTGAGCCTGTCACTTTGGTATTCCACATTTACAACTCCAGTCCCTCCCATTGGCATCCTAATAATTCACTGTAGGTTAGCTTCAACGTTCTCATTCTGTGTTACGTACCCACACTTTCTTTGGCTTCTTCTGCATTCTGCCCTGATTCCTTTGTTAGTTCTGCATAGTTTCATGGTAGCTTTTCTGTATCAAGACCTTCTTGTAAGATTTCGCTGAGGCTGGATATGCTAGTGTTGTCCTCACATCAGCTCTTCTGTCCCATCATCAACCCCCAACACCTCTGAAATATTACCTCTATTCTGAACTTTTTCTAAGTAATAAAACCTAAGTTGATAGTATTCCTTGGTCACCCACTCGTCTGTTCCCCAGCGTAATATACACATACCCATTCCTGTTCCTCTGTATATGATATTCCCCCATTTCTCCTTTCCTTAATGCATACATGACTTCTGACTCTTACAGTATGTGGTTGGTAACTATGAATCTATGCTAAAAATGGGGTATGAAAGAATTGTTAATTGTTGGCATGGGCCCTTTGGTACCAACATGCCCATTTTTCTTAGCATCCTTCAAAAAGCTAGTGTTGACTTCGGAAGTTGGTGACTGATGGGAGCTTTCACCCAATTGAGTTCAGTAGCCAACTTTAGCTCATGGTGAGCATTACTAGAGGACAGCAGGTATCAGAAACTGACTGTAAAATTAGCGTACCGAAAGGAAGCGGGTCAGAATCAAGGATTAACTGCTGATTTACATGGCTTTTAGCCTGGGCCACTGCTGTTTTACTAATTTTGTAACTTTGGGTACCTGGAAAAATACTGCCTGTTAATAGTAATGTGATCCTTCTTGTTACTGATTATTTATAGAGAGTATTTTGTAGGCAGCAATTCAGAATGTTAGCTAAATGGTTAAAAGATTTGCAACCGTGTTTTGTGTACATTGAATGAAAATATTTACAGAGGAGGACGATCCCCTTCCCACTCACGACGCTTGGGCAGGCCACACGAGCTCTTTGGCTGAGGCTGAGGAGGAGTAGTCTGTCTCTAATTGTGGTGTCATTTTGCAGAGAAACACACATTCCCTAAAAGTTTGCTTACTGTAAGAGACGTCCACATTGCAGCAAAACAAAAGACATAAGGAAGCTCTGGATTGAAGACAGCCATATATATAGCCACTCAGATACAGTCCAATTCCCTGAAAAGACTTTGACTCAAGTGTTGGCTTCTGTGTCCGGATGGTGGGTTTTTGCTTCCTTTTGTTCAGCCTTGTAGCTCAGGCAGGATCTCCTGAGACAGTTGCAGAGGAAGTAAATATGGGCAGTGGCTGGGAAGGCTGGGTGTAACCATGAGCTGTATTATTAGGATGTTCAGATACGAAGAGTAACAGAAACACTGCCAAAAACAAAGGCAATTCCCTCTCCACTGAAAATATGTACAGCTCTATTTTCTGACTGATGGGAACACATTGTGGGTGTGGTTTAGGGATAATCACAAGGGGTCCGTAGGCTTCGTGTCAGAAATTTAAAAGTTACCCGGATAAGTCTGACATTTCTTCTGAGGTAACTTCCATTATCCTGTATTTCATGTGCACCATAATTCACCAGAACTTTGGATGTTGAATACCTGTGGTGTCCATGGACTGGTTGTCATGGAGATAGTATGGACAAAGGAAACTAATGACTGTGTTTTTAAGCTAAAGTGTCATAAATTTGATCAGAGCCAAAATGTATGTTTTGGTGACTTGTCTCTCCAAAAGATAAAGATGTTTAATGGTAAAGTCTCTGTTTTCCACAGTTCCAGCTACTTGCTTTTCTGAATCACCCGTTCACTTTCCTACCCATTTAGTCAATTGCCCGTCCTATACTTTGTTCACAGCTCAAGATTCCAAAAGGGTAAATCTGAATAGAAAGATACATAATCATCTTCATTTTTCTCTTTAAACTCAAATTATTCGCAGTGCCAACACTGATGATTCTTCCTATTCTGTCTCCTAATTCTGCTGATGATCAGAATCTTTTGCCAGGATTTGTCTCAGAACTGACTGAGAAGAGTGTTGATAGTATAAGGAACCAATTTACCTGTTAGTGTGAAAAACCTCAGTCTTTGAATCACATTTGGAAAAGAGACTAACATGAGAACAAGATCCCTCTAATAAAAAAAATGTCTGGTGGCTTTTGATTTCCTGCAGTATATGTTTCAGATGTGGCCAGGCACAGTGGCTCACATCATGCCTGTAACCCCAGCGCTTTAGGAGATTGAGACAGGAGGATCACTTGAGGCCGGGAGTTCAAGACCAGTCCGAGCATCCTAGCAAGACTCCCATTGCTTAAAAAATGGAGCCACATAGTGTGGCCTTTAAGTTGCCTTGGTTGTTTGAGTGAGAAAGAAATAGTGGAGTTGTTGATGAATAGAAGAATCAAGACTAGGACAAATTTACCTGCCACATCAATGATTCTGAAATAGGGCAGAAGGAGGGGGAGATGTTTTGTAATCCACTTTACATCTCTTAAGCAGCTTACTTTATAGTAAGCACAATATTCCTCACACATGAATATGATATG
Source organism: Papio anubis (assembly GCF_008728515.1). Taxonomy (NCBI): domain Eukaryota; kingdom Metazoa; phylum Chordata; class Mammalia; order Primates; family Cercopithecidae; genus Papio; species Papio anubis. The sequence goes on along the minus strand of NC_044982.1, from coordinate 103,486,813 downwards.
CTTGGTATTGCTGTTTCACAGGATGTGGTTGAAAATGCTGATACATGTTTTGACATTCTTTCCACACACAATACATATGGAGCTTGTCCTCTGGTTAATGACATTGACCATGATTGGTAGTGTCTGGCCCAGATTACTGGCTCTGACTCTAACTGTGTGGGCTGCCTGACTACTTTTCTCTAAACAAACTTGCATATCCCTAACTGCTGCACATTCATTTCTTAATTGTGATAAAATGTACATACCATAAATTTTAACCATTTTTAGGTATATAGTTCAGTGGCATTAAGTACATTCACATTGTTATATAACCATCCTACCAGCTATCTCTTCAGGACTTTTTCATATTCCCAAACTGAAATTCTTTCCCTGTTAAACACTAACTTCCCATTCTTTTTGCCTGCTAGTTTGGCAACCATCATTCTATTTTCTATCTCTATGAATTTCACTACTTTAGGTACTAAGTGGAGTCATACAACATTTGTCCTTTTGTGACTGTCTTATTTCACTTAGCATAATATCTTCAAGGTTCGTCCATATTATAGCATGTGTCAGAATTTCCTTTTTAAGGCAAAAATAACATTCCATTGTTAAGTATATACCGTATTTTGTTTACCCGTTCATCCATCAATTGACATTGGGCTGTTGCCCCCTTTTGGCTATTGCAAATAATGCTATTATGAACATTGGTATACAAATATCTGTTTGAGTTCCTGCTTGCAGTTCTTTGCTTGTATACCCAGAAGTGGAATTGCTGGATCATAAGGTAATTGTATGTTTAATTTTGTTTTTTGAGAAACTGCCATACTGTTTTCTGCAGTGGCTGTACCATTTTACATTCCCACCAGCAATGAACAAGAATTCCAATTTCAACACATCCTCATCAACATTTATTTTCCATCTTTTTCTGTTTAAAAGCCATCCTATTGGATATGAAGTGTTACTTCATTGTGGTTTTGATTTGCATTTTCCTAATGCACACTTACTTTTGTCCTGTTTGTGTTTGTAAGAAGCCAGCAAGTATGAGCTTTCCAAGCCACCCCATCTGCAAATATGTATTATCTACTATGAATGCTACCCTTAGTGTGTCTTTTCTTTTTGCAAGCTCTGCCTTGGCTCTCTTGCACACTCTTTTCATCCATCACTTCAAGAATAAATGAAGCTAGCGCCAGCCTTTCTCTCAAGCTTCCAAAACCTTGTGTAACCATTTGCAAGACATGTTGTTATTTCAAACTCAACATGGGCAAATAGGGTACATCATCTTCTTCCCTCTAGATTTCCTATATCTGTTCATTGTGGATCTTTGACCCGTTTTTCTCTCTTACTTATGTGAATTTTGCCCTTTGTACTAACTTTCTGATGTATACCTTTTATGTGCTCCCCAGTCCAGGTATACACTGCCTCTAGACTAGACTAGTTCAGGCTCATCCTAACTGGCCTTTGTGTCTCAGATGCCGTATGTTTCCTTCCTCCCTACTCTCCCATTTTATCTATACACATCTAGAGTTATTGGCCAAGAATAGTACTGATCTTTTTACTACCTTGCTTGTATGATTGGCGGGGTCCACCCTTGTTAGAGAACAAAGCCTAGATTCATTGTAGCTATATCTCCTGTTGTTCTTCCGTGCTCAGTTTACACTTCTGGATACTGTTGGGCTTTTTGTGTTCCTGAAAAACATCAAAAGCAAAAGTCTTTAACCTGGGTTATGAGGCTATGCAAAGAACCGCTGATTGTGACGTAGCATGCATGTCCCTGGTGAGAGTTCCATGGCTTCTTGCAGATTCTCGAAGGAGTCTGTGACGCAAAAGGCTATGAAGTCCAGCTCTGGAGTGTCCTAACTGCTTTGCTCATGCTTTTTTTGTATAGCTAGAATTCCCTGCCTTACCATCTTTCTCTCTCAAGCATATTGTCCGCTTTTAAAGCCTACCTCATATACCAACACTTTCGTTGAGCTTTTCCCAGATTCTTGAGCAGGAATTATTTTCATACTGGGGACTTTCTTTTGTGGATTTTAGCTGTTTGTGTACCTCTTTTATTACACAAATTAATCAGTGTTTCCCAACTTACAGGCCATGGTTTGTGGAGCTATCTCACTGAATCTGATAATCCATAGACTCGTAAGGATGTATGTATATATTTATCATCCTGGGACGTCAAGCCTTTGTAACCCAAGGCATTTTGTATTAAAATTATAAACTGTGGGACCTACTATGCCAATTGTAATCAGAATTATGTCTTTTTCACCTTCCTGTCTATTGCTGTACCTTAACCTGGTTTCTTGCCTAAAGTGAGCGCTCCGTCAGTGCTGCTGGCTAGCTGTGTGGATGAGTGTCAGTGAGTAGCTGACAGCAAGATAACTTTAAGAAGCCTTCTTCTGCTAGATTTCCCAATCAATCCTGGTGCAGAAGCCGTGAATGATCGGAAACCTTACTGTTCTTCAGTGTAGGTTTTACTTTTAAATGTTTGTGAATGAAGCCTAATTCAAAAGAGAGAACTTGCCTGAAAGTGTGCATCATCTCAGATTTGCTTAAGCTTCTTGTGTTCTTAGAGACGGTGAGCCTCCTCAGGACATCATTGTTAGTTAACTGCTGGTGATTAGAACCACAGGATCCTAGTAATTGACAGAGCCGACAACAAACAAACTAGATTTTTTCAGTTACAGCATTTTGATATTTTAAAAAATTGGCGTCCACAGTTTCATATTTTACTTGCGTCATTTCATTAATGCTTTATTTTCTAAATATTTTTGTCTAAATCAACAATGACTATTTTCCAATAAATCTTGAAGATGTGAAATACACTTTGCCAAACTTACTCAATTTAATACTACAAAATTTTAAACAATTATTATTGAATTCTAAGACAAAGTAAAGAATAAGAAGAGGTGGCACAGTGGCTCGAGGCTGTAATCCTAATGCTTTGGGAAGCCGAGGTGGAAGGATTGCTTGAGGCTAGGAATTCAAGACCAGCCTAAGCAACATTGTGAGACCCCTGTCTCTCCAAAATTTTTTTTAAAAAACAGCTGGGCGAGTTGATGGGTGCAGCACAGCAACATGGCACAAGTATACATATGTAACAAACCTGCACGTTATGCACATGTACCCTAGAACTTAAAGTATAATAATAAAAAATAATTAAAAAAAAAACAAAAACAAAAACAGCTGGGCATGGTGGCACATGCCTGTAGTCCTAGCTACCCAGGAGGCTGAGACGGGAAGATCACTTGAGCCCAGGACTTTCTACTCCAGCCTGGGGTGACAGAGCTTCTTTTTCTGAAAAGGAAGGAGGGAAAATGAAAGGAGAAAGAAGAAAAAGGGAAAAGAACAAGAAGAGATTCTTGAGGGGGAAATTTGGAAACCTGGAAGTAAGGAAACCTTGGGTCCTCTGTTTGAAATATTTATTACTTTCATCAAATTACTTTGCCTCCTTTGGCCTCAGGTTTTTTATGGGTCTAATAAAGGGAGACAGGGCTGTAATCCTAAAGGAATCTCTCCACTGTTTTCTTCAGAATCACTGAGGATAACGAATTCAAAAATTATTCATTAAGCATCCACCATGAACCACATGCACTTATTACTCATTGCAGAGACCTGTTAAATAGATTCGATTTTGTTCTCGGGAAGTTTGTGGTCTTTTGAGCAGATAAGGCTGTAAATACAATATGGTTCATATACACGTATGTGCTCCACAGATCACCAAGCCTCACTGAGTGTGTTTTCTTCCTCTCTAAAATGGCAACATGCCTTCTCACGGGTCTGTAAAAAGGTCAAATCTATGGGATGGTACTTTAAAGTATCATGAATCGAGAAATATGAGTTCTTTCATAACCCTTTTTTTTTTTGTGGAGACAGTGTCTGGCTGTGTCGCCCAGGCTGTAGTGCAGTGGTGCTGTCTGGCTCACTGCAACCTGCACCTCTCTGGCTCAAGCCAGCCTCCCACCTCAGCCTCCTGAGTGGCTGGGATTACAGGTGCTCACAACCATGTCCATCTAATTTTTGTATATTTTGTGGAGACAGGATTTTGCCATGTTGCCCAGGCTGGTCTTGAACTCCTGAGCTCACAGTTGCCAAATTCAGTAACTTCTTTTTGTTTTGTATCTGCTTTGACTTCTCTGCTGCAGCTTTTGTGACGCTCTAATCTCCCGAGTTCTCTGGCTCTTAGACACTGGTGTGTGCCATCTCTGACTTCTCTGTTTTACACACACACACACAGACACATACAGTATGAAGTAAAATGGCAAGTTGTTATTCTGGCCCAGTATCTCTGTATATATAACATTTGTGACCCAACCAGAATTATATGTAGCACTGAAAATACTGTATGCAATATAGTGTTCCATTCACTGTCATTCCCATCTCTGTTAATTACAGCATGCATTGTCCAAGTGAACACACATTTCATTGTCTGCTATGTAAGATGCTGTGGTAGGCTTATTGACCAACCTAACATTTTCACATCTCACATGTAATCTGTGAGTTCTTTGAGGACAATGTTTTACTGCTTTTGTTTTTAAGGCTTGGTACAGTGTTTATTATATAGAAGATACTTAACACAGTTTTTAAAAAATAGAAAAAGGACAGAAACATCCCAGCATGGCGAGCATTACATCTTCACACTATCTTCCTTTTCTAGAAAGTAACAATAGATTTTAAAATATTTTCCGTTAAAAAAACAAACTCAGGATGAGCACCTGTGTCACACCTACTGTGGTAGCTGCAATAAAAAAGATAACAAAAATAGGTGTTGACAAGAATGTAGAAAAATTGTTGAATGGTACAGCCATGTTGGAAAACAGTCTGACATCTCCTTAAAGTATTAAACATAAAGTTGTCGTATA